>NW_023459660.1:44838-51866 GCF_013731165.1 Rhagoletis pomonella | reverse complement strand
CCATCATCCCTTGTCAAATTTGCTTTGGAGACAAACCGGTTTCGGCGCTGTGCCATCTTCAGTATCATTTTTCGTTCGTTCGGAGAACCAAACCAAATTTGACAAAGGATGACGGAAATTCGTTCCAAAATACATCATACACCCACCTTGTTGGAAACAACAACAACCAAAAAGGAACTTTTTTATCACACTTACTTCAGAAATCTCATTTTCCCCTCTTATCTCTTGGAACAAACTATGGTTATTGTTTTAAGCAATGTATCCTTTTATAAGATACCACAATATCGTATTAAAAATAAATTTTTCTAACTGGAAAAAGATAAAAATCCACAGCGTAACATCCCGAACGAGCATATACAATTATTTTAAAGTTAATCCGACCTTACGTTTATTTTTAAGCTAAGCGTATACGGTAGAGAAATCACTCTAGAGTTTTACTGAAATAAAAATCTCCTCATCAATCAATTAAGTTTACATGCTAGAGCAACTCTAGGACTCAACTTTTCTCTATCTCGTACTCTTCAAGCTGTGTACACGGTAGACAATAGTTACCTCTCGCCTAGAGTTAATTTTCTATCTCGAATTGTTGTTAGCGCTTGTTGTATGTATATATGTATTTATATAAAAGCCACGATGTTGAAAATATAGTTCGCGCCATCAGCGGAGCGCGACATTTGGAAAACTATTAAATCGATTTGTTTTGGTTTTTGTGCTATAAAGTTTTTAAAAATATATTAATCAAGCTCAAATGTCATATTTATTTATTATTTATGTTTATGCATCAACCCTAAAAATTTGAGACAAATTAAACACATGAAGAGTGAACCCCGTCCGTTTTGGTATGGAACGCCCCATATATAAATAGGTATTCACCAAGTTTAGCAAGTGGCCTGGCACTCTGACAATACAGCAGATAACTCAAGCAACGACTGTTGCCAGGCTATTGGAAAAGCCATTGAAATGTCAATGATGTCAATGATTCCCGATACATTATTTGGCTACGCTCTAAATGTACCTAAAATGGTGTGCTTTTGTCGAATATACGATTCAATGGGGTAGCCATTTAAAAATTTAACAATCTGTAATGAAATTCTTTGTCAAGACTTTGCCATACGTCTCCGTAGAGCAAAAAGTCTATTTAGCTTACTAAATGGAGCGTAGAGTGGACGTAGACGTTGTCTGAATCTCGCATTTTTTCTCTACCGTGTACACTTGGCTTTATAATACATTTTTCTTAGATTATGCGTACATGGAAATTTGCAGAAATCTGTTGACTTTGATTATTATATCAAAATCGCTACACGCACAATCGAGTTTAGCCTATTTTTACATTCTGTGCACCCTTGTAACCGGTAAATTTGGTTACGCATCTCATAAGCTGGTAACGAAATATTACCCACTGAAATATGCAATGTCAGAATTTCAACAAATCTTTATAAATGAATTGCTGAATATTTTAATGGCATTACCAACGTACCTGGAAACGCAGTTACAAGAGCTGGTAACAGATAGACAGAGCTGGGTAAATGCAATTACATTACAATTACAATTACATTCCTCAGTAATTGTAATTAGGATTCAATTCCTTTAGTTCACAGCAAAGGAATCGATTACTTTTTCAATTCCTTGAAGTAATTTCAAATGGAATTGTTTTTTTCTTTAATTCCATTACAATGAATTTCATATTGTAATTGGGGTAAATTACGTGCTAGTAATGTAATTTCTTTTATTTCAATTCCTTTGAAAGGAATTGAAATTGTAATTTTTTCCCAATTCCTTTGAAAGGAATTGAAAATGTAATTGATTTTTTTTCCAATTCCATTCCTCAAAGTAATTTAAAAAGTAATCGAAAAATTTAAGTAAACGCTAAAATTACACAAAAAACGCCGAGAGACGTAAAATTAATTTTAAGTAGTATGTTACGGGTCTGTATACCGTTTTTTTAGATAAGGTCATTTAGTCAAGTTATTTTCATTTTAAGTTTTCATTGCGAATGAAAAAAATTCAAACTTTAACATGATCATACGGTCATGTACGATATGGCGTATGGGTAACATTATTTCCTGCTAGTATTTCATACAAAAAATTATTGCATGGAGAAAAATTTGCATGGTTGGAGAAGGGGGCGTGGCACCTCCCATATAAACCGAACTTTTCATATTGAATATTTCTGGAAGTGTTCATGGTAGACTGTAAGCCTTTTTAAAACTCTTTAGTTTGACACCCACATGCTAACATTTCATTTACTTTATCAATTTAACCGAGTTACAATTTCCAAATAGGTGGCAGCCCCCCAAACAGTTATCTTTCTTAAACCTCTTTAATTTGATACCCATATTGTAACATTTTATTAATTTTATCAATGTAATTTAGTTAAATTTTCAAACAGATGGCAACCCTCCTCAAACATATTTTCGGCAGTAAGCCTTCTTAAAACTCTTTAGTTTGACACCCACATGGCAATATTTTATTTCTTCAACAATTTGACTGAGTTTAAATTTTCAAATAGGTGGCAACCCTCGTCAAAAATACTTCCAGCAGTTATCTTTCTTAAACCTCTTTAACTTGATACCCATATTGTAATAATTCATTAATTTTATCAATATAATTGGGTTTAAAAATTTTAAAATGGGTGGCAACCCTCCAAATTTTTGCTATATCTTGGTTCTGGTATTATACCGAATAATAAAAAAAATATATCGGTTCAGCCGTTCTCGGGTTTTGATGACCGTGACATACGAACACAACATTTTTATATATGTATATAGATATAGATATACATACATAGAAGATGTCCAATGTGTGCTTTCGATTTTAATCTTTGACCACAACAAAAATTCCATATTGTACATTCGTGAATGAACTTTCAGTTTCTCGATTACTTTTACAATTCCTTTGAGTAATTGAGTAATGGAATTGAAAAAAAAAATCAATTACATTTTCAATTCCTTTCAAAGGTATTGGAAAAAAAATTACATTACTAGAACGTAATTGATTTCAATTACAATATGAAATTCCTTGTAATGGAATTAAAGAAAAAACCAATTACATTTGAAATTACTTCAGGGATTTGAAAAAGTAATCGATTCCTAATTACAATTCCTTGTAATCTGTAATTGGGAGTAATTTAATTCCTAAAGGAATCATTACGACCCAGCTCTGCAGATAGGAAACTTACCTGCAGCGTATTACGTATACGATGTGTAGTTCCTCCTCTGAAATCTATAAGTCAGGGACGCTCAGATGAAACATATCCGCGAGCTGCAGTTACTGAACAGTCAACAAAATTGAAAGCATAAATAACACAGGACCATAAACCCCTTATGTTTTTACCATCGCTGAATCCAAATCTCGTGTCCGTTTGACCCCATCAGGTAAGGATGAATATCAATTCAAAGTCATAAGGAACAAAAGGTACACCTAGTTCCGTTGTGTTGCAAAGTGAGAACATCTGCGACCCCCTTTAACAAGGAATCTTTCATAATAGTTACCACTTCACAAAAACGGCAGCAGGTCTTCTACAGAAAACATTTGTCTATGTCTATTTGTCGACATATGCTATTTTGTTCATCTCTGAAGGATAGACTTAAGTTATTCTTTCAAATGTCCACAGATATGTCCGGTGAAGGTATTGAGCAAATAACTACATACATAACAATGTCTAAAAATATGTACATATGTAAAACGAGTTTAGAACAATACACTTTTTTGTAGCTTTTAAGTTGAATACTATATAATATTGCCAATTCGAAATGAACACAAATGCACATTTAGATCTATAAATTGACACACTCTGTTATTAGTATTAATAAGAAAGTTAACACTTTGCCAGTTGATGCATTGCATATCCATATTAAAATTTTACGATTGTGTAAACACATTACGATTGAAAACTTTCAGGGTTTTCATTGAAGCTGCTATGTAGTCAATGCCGAAACATGTCGCACGCCAGCTTGACGAGAAATGAAACAAATCAATTCATGTCGCAAGGCCTCCTCTAACGCCACATCGACACTTCAGTCGCTCAGTGATTCTGCCTTCCCCTGCGTGTAATTGTGCTGAAGAAAAATGTACCTACATGCGTTGCACTACGTTGGCATCTACGGCTACACGCGCATTGGCGACAGGTGATAATTATTCGTTTACAAAAGTTTTCGCTTCAGAATTGCTTCCCTTAGCTGTCTGCTATAATCGAAGTCGCCAATTGCCTTCTCTCTTATTGCCGCATCAACGACATGCTGCTGCACGCACGGATGAAAAATTTGAAAAGTTTCTGTGAATTGATTTTAAGGAGGAGTAGAGCGTATCGTCGCTTTTATTCGCGAAATATATAGTATAACCAGAGTAATATCGATTTTTGAAAATATTCCAAAATTTCGCTGGGCGTCTAGGCAAATTTACGGCTGCAGATGGTGAGTGACAAGTGTTGAATGTCAACACCTACCCTTGATTATATACTCTTGGTGCTTCGGACTCAACAGTTTTCTTTGTACAATTGATATTGTGCATGTTTTTTTTTTGATCGAATATCAAGGGCATATATGCGCCAATTTGAATTTTAACCCTGGTGGGTTTACTAAGCTGAGTCTATTGTAGATCAGTAAAGCGTCGTAAGTATGAACAGCGCATTTTTGAAAGGAACCATTGCAGATAGCGGGCGTAAATATATGTAGGACCCAAAAGTTCCAATTGACGGGCCACAATTGTGAAATTCTTAGTCTAACCTAGTGCTTCTCAAACTATGGTACGCGGGGAGCCCTCTGTTGAAATTACACGGTTTTTGGATTATTTATATTTTTTAAACTCTTACAAGGTACCTTTGAAGGGAAATGATTGCCCATAAGTGGTCAAAGAATCCTTATATTACGTTCCCACTGCACTGAAATCTGAGATTTCGACCTTGAAATCTTAAAAATCTGTTGTAAGTGTTTCCTCCGCGCTATCTTTGGATTTCGTTTATGTAGAGAAATTTGACATTTCAAGTGTAGCAGGGTTGATTGAAATCCAAGAAATCTAAATCATGAAAATATAAAGGAAATCTACCCGGATTTCAAAAGATTTCGCTAAATCTCAGATTTCAGTGCACTGCTATTAGATAAGGTTGTAATATCGTTGATAGCAGTAGTTTTGCTCTTTATTGATTTCACTTACATAGATAGCCAGTATACAAATCGGTTACAAAAATATTTAAAAGTCTTAGAGACTTTCAATCGCTTTTACCACTTTTAAACATATAACTTACAGCATTACTGATTAGCTTTTGGACTCGACTGGCTTTCCGCATGAAGAAATGTGCAATATTTTTGGTTATCAATTCCCACTACAAATAATGGTTAGTCTAGAAAAATGTATACGTGAACAGTGCCTTTTACATACATACACACATGTCCTAACCGAGCTTTATTGATCGTGAATAATTTAAAAAGTGCGAATTACGATACTCTTCATCGCCCTCCTAAACAAGCGAGAGTTTGATCCAGGCACAATTGTTTTTGTGTGTGACGGACCAATGGCTTCAATTTGGCAGTTCCTCCCTTACGAAGTTCCCTTATTAACCGCTCTTCTTTTCATTGTCTAATCAAGTACACACAAATTATAAGTTTTATCACGAAAATGTTGCTTAGTAACAGTTATTGGATGAAACATATTTTTTATTTCGCCGATAAGAGTTATAACCAGGGACAAAGAAAATAAGCCCGAAAAAAATCCATTTTAAGCGCTCAGATAAGCAGTAAAACATTGGTAAATACTTTTACTTTTTACGCTTCCTGATAACTGTTATGCTGCAGAAATATGTTTTCCGTAGCCAATAAGAGTTATTTCCCGACGTTTATTTTTTATGTTGCACTCTTCCACTTTTATCTTCATATTCTTCTCTTTCTGCAATTTCATCAATATTCATATCTTGCAGCGTTTATCAGACAACATAAAAAAATAAACGTTGAATATAACTGTTATCAAGCAACGTAAAAAACAAACGTTGGGAAATAACGTTAAAAAACCACGTAAATTGATTTTACAGCCCAAAAATTATTGTGTTTTTAAAAGTCTACTATGTTATCTGCCCCATTGTATTTATTTCGCTCTTTTTTACTGGTTTTTATGGATACGTTTTCGAGATATTTGAGTGGTTCCACTTAATCGTGTATATCTTACGAAACAATTGAACAATTGTAATACGAAATACGGCAAATCAAAACCAATGAAATTCTAAATGAAAAGAATTCATACTTTGCCTAGGAAAACATTTAAAAAATAACCGTTTCTGTGTGCCCTTAGAAAAAAATTAAGCTCCCAATGAAGAAAATCGATGGATAAATAACAAAGTCAAAGATTGGTCACATGAAAATGCGCAAGGATTTTGTTTGTGTGAAATATGAGCAGTGTGTTACTCATACGCCACGTACACCTGAGTAAGTAGAGTGTTTCCATCGAAAGCAAGAGGTGTCAGAAATGATTAGATAATTTCTCAGAAACTATCAGAGCTATCGGAAAGTGATGTACATACAGTTTAGAGAGAATTTCATTAGCTTTCATTTGACGTATCCCGTGTTACGATTATTCTGTTAGTTCGTAAGGTATACGTGATTAAGTGAAACCCCCACTTTTTTAACATGACCAACGGTAAATTGCAAATATCTCGAAAAGTTATTCATAGAAAAAAAGTATTTCGGATTTCGGAATCACATAGAAATTGGATAGTGGCATCCATAGAACATTTTTGCTGTAAAGCAGTGGAATTATTACTTACATCTTCAAATATTTCGTTATTTACTTCCTTTTTTTTAATAAATGTAAATTTATTTGACTTCACTGATTTCTTTTGAACTAGCCAGAAGTAAAGAAGAAGAAGGACGATATCTTACAAATTAAAAACGGTTATGTTAATGAGCTTTGTACCACGATTCGTTTGTTAGGAATAAGTTAATAGCAAAAAAAATATGTTTAAAACAAACTTTCTAAATACCAACGAAATCGGACTATAAATACTGGCTTACCAAATATCTCAACTCTTGCGCCAGCTATCG
>NW_023459660.1:39420-44738 GCF_013731165.1 Rhagoletis pomonella | reverse complement strand
CGATAGCTGGCGCAAGAGTTGAGATATTTGGTAAGCCAGTATTTATACTCCGATTTCGTTGGTATTTAGAAAGTTTGTTTTAAACATATTTTTTTGCTATTAACTTATTCCTAACAAACGAATCGTGGTACAAAGCTCATTAACATAACTGTTTTTAATTTGTAAGATATCGCCCTTCTCCTTCTTTACTTCTGGCAATTTCAAAAGAAATCAGTGAAGCCAAATAAATTTACATTTATTAAAAAAAGGAAGTAAATAACGAAATATTTGAAGATGTAAGTAATAATTCCACTGTTTTACAGCAAAAATGTTCTATGGATGCCACTATCCAATTCCTATGTGATTCCGAAATCCGAAATACTTTTTTCTATGAATAACTTTTCGAGATATTTGCAATTTACCGTTGGTCCTGTTAAAAAAGTGGGGGTTTCACTTAATCACGTATATCTTACGAACTAACAGAATAATCGTAACACGGGGTACGTCAAATGAAAGCTAATGAAATTCTCTCTAAACCATATGCACATCACTTTCCGATAGCTCTGATAGTTTCTGAGAAATTATCTAATCATTTCTGACACCTCTTGCTTTCGATGGAAACACTCTACTTGCTCAGGTGTACGTGGCGTATGAGTAACACACTGCTCATATTTCACACAAAAAATATCCTTGCGCATTTTCATTTGACCAATCTTTGACTTTGTTATTTATCCATCGATTTTCTTTATTGGTCGTTTATTTTTTTTCTTTGGGCATACAGAAACGGTTATTTTTTAAATGTTTTCCTAGGCAAAGTAAGAATTCTTTTCATTTAGAATTTAATTGGTTTTGATTTGCCGTATTTCGTATTACAATTAATCAATTGTTTCGTAAGATATACACGATTAAGTGGAACCACTCAAATATCTCGAAAACGTATCCATAAAAACCAGTAAAAAAGAGCGAAATAAATACAGTGGGGCAGTTAACATAGTAGACTTTTAAAAACACAATAATTTTTGGGCTGTAAAATCAATTTACGTGGTTTTTTTAACGTTATTTCCCAACGTTTGTTTTTTACGTTGCTTGATAACAGTTATATTCCAACGTTTATTTTTTTATGTTGTCTGCCAAACGCTGTAAGATATGTATATTGATGAAATTGCAGAAAGAGAAGAAGATGAAGATAAAAGTGGAAGAGTGCAACATAAAAAATAAACGTCGGGAAATAACTCTTATTGGCTACGGAAAACATATTTCTGCAGCATAACAGTTATCAGGAAGCGTAAAAAGTAAAAGTATTTAACAATGTTTTACTGCTTATCTGAGCGCTTAAAATGGATTTTTTTCGGGCTTATTTTCTTTGTCCCTGGTTACAACTCTTATCGGCGAAATAAAAAATATGTTTCATCCAATAACTGTTACTAAGCAACATTTTCGTGATAAAACCTATAATTTGTGTGTACTTGATTAGACAATGAAAAGAAGAGCGATTAATAAGGGAACTTCGTAAGGGAGGAACTGCCAAATTGAAGCCATTGGTCCGTCACACACAAAAACAATTGTGCTTGGATTAAACTCTCGCTTGTTTAGGAGGGCGATGAAGAGTATTGGAATTCGCACTTTTTAAATTATTCACGATCAATAAAGCTCGGTTAGCACATGTGTGTATGTATGTAAAAGGCACTGTTCACGTATACATTTTTCTAGACTAACCATTATTTGTAGTGGGAATTGATAACCAAAAATATTGCACATTTCTTCATGCGGAAAGGCAGTCGAGTCCAAAAGCTAATCAGTAATGCTGTAAGTTGTATGTTTAAAAGTGGTAAAAGCGATTGACTTTAGAGACTTTTAAGTATTTTTGTAACCGATTTGTATACTGACTGTCTATGTAAGTGAAATCAATAAAGAGCAAAACTACTGCTATCAACGATATTACAACCTTATCTAATAGCAGTACACCGAAATCAGAGATTCAGCGAAATCTTTTGAAATCCGGGTAGATTTCCTTTATATTTTCATGATTTAGATTTCTTGGATTTTAACCAAATTTTAACGAAATCCTTGCTTATGTAAAACGAACAAACCTTTAGTTACTAAAAAGTTCAACCCTGCTACACTTGAAATTTCAAATTTCTCTACATAAACGAAATCCACAGATAGCGCGGAGGAAACACTTACAACAGATTTTTAAGATTTCAAGGTCGGAATCTCAAAATTCAGTGCAGTGGGAATGTAATATAAGGATTCTTTGACCACTTATGGGCAATCATTTCCTTTCAAAGGTACCTTGTAAGAGTTTAAAAAATATAGATAATCCAAAAACCGTGTAATTTCAACAGAGGGCTCCCCGCGTACCATAGTTTGAGAAGCACTAGGTTAGACTAAGAATTTCACAATTGTGGCACGTCAATTAGAACCTTCGGATCCCACATATTTTGATAGCCGCTATCTGCAATGGTTACTTTCAAAAATGCGCTGTTCATACTTACGACGCTTTACTGATCTACAATAGACTCAGCTTAGTAAACCCACCAGGGTTAAAATTCAAATTGGCGCATATATGCCCTTGATATTCGATAAAATTGTACAATTGTACAAAGAAAACTGTTGAGTCCGAAGCACCAAGAGTATATAATCAAGGGTAGATGTTGACATTCAACACTTGTCACTCACCAACTGCGGCCGTAAATTTGCCTAGACGCCCAGCGAAATTTTGGAATATTTTCAAAATTCGATATTACTCTCGTTATACTACATGTTTCGCGAATAAAAGCGACGATACGCTCTACTCCTCCTTAAAATCAATACACAGAAACTTTTCAAATTTTTCATCCGTGCGTGCAGCAGCATGTCGTTGATGCGGCAATAAGAGAGAAGGCAATTGGCGACTTCGATTATAGCAGACAGCTAAGGGAAGCAATTCTGAAGCGAAAACTTTTGTAAACGAATAATTATCACCTGTCGCCAATGTGCGTGTAGCCGTAGACGTCAATGTAGTGCAACGCATGTAGGTACATTTTTCTTCAGCACAATTACACGCAGGGGAAGGCAGAATCACTGAGCGACTGAAGCGTCGATGTGGCGTTAGAAGAGGCCTTGCGACATGAATTGATTTGTTTCATTTCTCGTCAAGCTGGCGTGCGACATGTTTCGGCATTGACTACATAGCAGCTTCAATGAAAACCCTGAAAGTTTTCAATCGTAATGTGTTTACACAATCGTAAAATTTTAATATGGATATGCAATGCATCAACTGGCAAAATGTTCACTTTCTTATTAATACTAATAACAGTGTTTGTCAATTTATAGATCTAAATGTGCATTTGTGTTCATTTCGAATTCGCAATATTATATAGTATACAACTTAAAAGCTACAAAAAAGTGTATTGTTCTTAAACTCGTTTTACATATGTACATATTTTTAGACATTTTTATGTATGTAGTTATTTGCTCAATACCTTCACCGGACACATCTGTGGACATTTGAAAGAATAACTTAAGTCTATCCTTCAGAGATGAACAAAAAAGCATATGTCGACAAATAGTCATAGACAAATGTTTTCTGTAGAAGACCAGCTGCCGTTTTTGTGAAGTGGTAACTATTATGAAAGATTCCTTGTTAAAGGCTCGCAGATGTTCTCACTTTGCAACACAACGGAACTAGGTCGACCTTTTGTTCCTTATGACTTTGAATTGATCTTCATCCTTACCTGATGGGGTCAAACGGACACGAGATTTGGATTCCGCGATGGTAAAAACATAAAGGGGTTTATGGTCCTGTGTTATTTATGCTTTCAATTTTGTTGACTGTTCAGTAACTGCACCTCGCGGATATGTTTCATCTGAGCGTACCTGACTTGTAGATTTCAGAGGAGGAACGTATACGTAATACGCTGCAGGTAAGTTTCCTATCTGTTACCAGCTCTTGTAACTGCGTTCCCAGGTACGTTGGTAATGCCATTAAGATATTCAGCAATTCATTTATAAAGATTTGTTGAAATTCTGACATTGCATATTTCAGTGGGTAATATTTTGTTACCAGCTTATGAGATGCGTAACCAAATTTACCGGTTACAAGGGTGCACAGAATGTAAAAATAGGCTAAACTCGATTGTGCGTGTGGCGATTTTGATATAATAATCAAAGTCAACAGATTTCTGCAAATTTCCATGTACGCATAATCTAAGAAAAATGTATTATAAAGCTAAGTGTACACGGTAGAGAAAAAATGCGAGATTCAGACAACGTCTACGTCCACTCTACGCTCTATTTAGTAAGCTAAATAGACTTTTTGCTCTACGGAGACGTATGGCAAAGTCTTGACAAAGAATTTCATTACAGATTGTTAAATTTTTAAATGGCTACCACATTGAATCGCATATTCGACAAAAGCACACCATTTTAGGTACATTTAGAGCGTAGCCAAATAATGTATCGGGAATCATTGACATCATTGACATTTCAATGGCTTTTCCAATAGCCTGGCAACAGTCGTTGCTTGAGTTATCTGCTGTATTGTCGGAGTGCCAGGCCACTTGCTAAACTTGGTGAATACCTACATATTTATATATGGGGCGTTCCATACCAAAACGGACGGGGTTCACTCTTCACTTTAATTTGTCTCAAATTTTTAGGGTTGATGCATTAATATAAATAATAAATAAATATGACATTTGAGCTTGATTAATATATTTTTAAAAACTTTATAGCACAAAAACCAAAACAAATCGATTTAATAGTTTTCCAAATATCGCGCTCCGCTGATGTCGCGAACTATATTTTCAACATCGTGGCTTTTATATAAATACATATATACATACAACAAGCGTTAACAACAATTCGAGATAGAAAATTAATTTTGGGCGAGAGGTAACTATTGTCTACCGTGTACACAGCTTGAAGAGTACGAGATAGAGAAAAGTTGAGTCCTAGAGTTGCTCTAGCATGTAAACTTAATTGAGAGAGGAGATTTTTATTTCAGTAAAACTCTAGAGAGATTTCTCTACCGTATACGCTTAGCTTAAAAGTAAACGTAAGGTCGGATTAACTTTCAAATAATTGTATATGCTCGTTCGGGATGTTACGCTGTGGATTTTTATCTGTTTCCAGTTAGAAAAATTTATTTTTAATACGATATTGTGGTATCTTATAAAAAGATACATTGCTTAAAACAATAACCATAGTTTGTTCCAAGAGATAAGAGGGGAAAATGAGATTTCTGAAGTAAGTGTGATAAAAAATTTCCTTTTTGGTTGTTGTTGTTTCCAACAAGGTGGGTGTATGATTTATTTTGGAACGAATTTCCGTCATCCTTTGTCAAATTTGGTTTAGTT
>NW_023459660.1:27339-39320 GCF_013731165.1 Rhagoletis pomonella | reverse complement strand
CAAGGGCTTTGCAAGACTCAGAGAATACCCCTAATATATTCGCCAAACCAAGGGCCAAATATAGTAAAATTTCGTTCTTAGTTTTTCTCTCTGACGTCAGGATTTTTAAAACGAACTTTGAAATTTGAAAGATATGGGTAATTCAAAAAATTATTAAATAATTTCAGTGCAATATAATTAAGAAATCAGTATGGGTATCAAATGTAAGAGAAGATTCCGTAGAGTTTAAGCACATTACATTTTTTGGTCCGTAAGGGACGGGTAGGTATTGAAAATACCCTTTTATAATTTTATCCTTGAATATCCTTGAAATTTTTCAAAAAAATAAAATAGATTAAAGGGGCATTTTTAATTTCTATTCGTCCTTGAGGGTCCAAAAAAAATATTACATTTGGTACCCATACTTTTGTTTTACATTGCACTGAAGGGAAGTAGACAAAACTGGTCGAATTAAGGCGCTTCTTTTATTTCTTCCACTAGAATTATGAACTTCTTTCAACCAGAAAATAATTTTTTTTACTTAATTTTTTTTTTTGCATCGGGCGTTTTTCGACATACCTTAAGTTACTTTATCAGATATGTACACACTAAAGTATTATTAAATGCATATACATTTAATTACTGTCTATCGTTTTGTTACTTATGAAATAATTTTCACTTTAAATAAAAAAGTACGTTCCAAACCCATTCACTTATTATTTATTATATGGTAGGGGAGCTTCTCAAACCATATTGATGCAATTTTTTCATGTTAAGTCATTGATCCCGGGATCCCGGGATTGAACCGACGACATCCCGAAAATCGCAAAAATCTAAAAAATTCACATCCCTAATGGGGACTCTTCACATTTAATTTATAATGGTGTTCGCAGCTTTCGCACCAATTTTCTGCTTAATAATTGCAACCTTGAATGTCTAACTTCACCAGGCTAAGTAAGTTATGTAGGTTTCCTCTATTGTACCTTTACCTTTGATGCCAATATACTAATATTTGGACTTTCTTTTTGTCTTATTAGAAAACTGCGGATTAGAAACTCATTATTCTGCAGGAGTTCAAAATCTGCTACAAATTAGTTTTGACGCTTTGTGTCTGAATTATTCCAAAGACTAAAGCCAATTGAATTCTTCTAAGGATTAGGATTATTCAGAAAAAAAATTCGTTATGAATGAGTGCCCAATGTACATATCTGCCGAAAAACTTTGTTGGTCAGAGTAATGATTAAAATAAACTTATCACATCCCGTTGGCTCCTGGCAACTGTGCTAATGCATAAAGAATAAAATCGTATTGGTACATACATAACTATGTATGTACGTACATATTTAAATATAGTATACTTCTTATCAATATCGAATATATAATTTGTGATTTGCAGAGCCTACTACCGAATCTGTCATTCATAATTGAGAGCATACGATTTGAGACTGAAGTTTGCATGGCAGATCAAGTGGCTGTTTGGCTGTTTCCTATAGGAACGGATTTAGCTATTGCTGTCTGTAGATCTAAGAGCGATAGATTACAAGATATTTTTTTTTACTTGAAAATTGTCAAAGTCGATCGGTAAAAACAAAGTAGCGCTACAGTGTATTTATGCAGAAGATGATTTGGGTAGACCTTCTTGGGCTTTTCCTTTTTACAAGTTAAGCGAATGTAGCGATTTTGATGAAATTTTGTACGCGGTTAATGTTTTGCATTTTAATGTTATCTAAATAAGAATTATCTCCGAAGGTACTCGTATAAAGTTGCCACCTATTCGAATATAGTTGCAAATTAATTAAAACATCATAATATAGGTATTAAATGGAAGATATTTTAAAAATCCCTAATCCAAAAATATCTTTAATAGGGTTGCCACCTGTTTTAAATCGCATATATATTTATTTGTTTTGATTTGAAACTAAAGGTACAATGTTAGTATTCATGGGTATCAGGAGAAGGTGCTTTCCCTTTATATTAAGTTATATCCATTAGGATATTAGTGTAAGGTTTTCACTTATTTTCGATTTTACACAATTTATCTAAGACATCGCAATACGGATATCAAATGAAAAGTATTGGTGAGAACTTTGGTCCGAAAATGTTTTCGACCAGGGATGCCGCGCCGCTAAATATGTAATACAAATTTGTATTTGGTTTATTGCAATCAGCATTTTTTTGTATGTATACACAGTACATATACGCTCAAGATACGTAATATTCATTCCAGTGTATTTCTAAATAGAGCTGCCACCTAAATTTTACAGTAAGAAATTTACTTACTTTACAGATATCAAAATCTAAATTTTTTTCCAAAATATTTCATTTTTAAGCTATCCAAATGACCAGTATTTGATACCCAAAACTTGTAAACTTTAAAAAGTATATGCACTCCGAGCAAAGCTGGGTCAACCTGGTACTATTCGTTATTTAACATTACAACTGAATTTCAATATGCATTTTATATTAGAACAAAACACATTACATCCACCTTAAATTAGTATCTTAAAGAAGCAGCTTTGGGAGAACTCAATCAAAGGGCCTTTTTAAGTAAATATGTCCTACCGTTACTACGTTATAGGAGCCCTTTTATGGGCTCCGAAAGCAGAAGTCCTTCAATTTATGCCACTCCAGATATGTAATAAAGCAAGGAAAAAGGAATGCAGAGTAGGGGGCTTATTTTTTTTAATTATTTACTCGGTATGCTACGCTATGTTACTCCGGACCATTAATTTAAGATCAGTGATGAGGTCGGTACTTATTTTATGCCATGGTTTCTTCGAAATGTGAATTATTGCCATTTTATTATTATATGTATGTATTCAGGTAAATTGAGTTAATTTGATTTGTACTTGTATATAAAGAGACAATTAATCGGAACTCACCGTTTTGTTGCCCAGATTTTTTACCCGGCAGTTTAAATATGCCGTCTTTCCAAGCAAGGCTGTCACATTTTTTGATGCGGCTTTGTCGAAATACGGTCCATTTCGAGCATCCTCGGTCACTTCAATCGTATTGCGACTTACCACAGAAGTGCCCGAAGGAAAAGCGCCGCTGTTTTTCTGCACACTGCTGCTGGGTACTGGGCTGCTGCTTGATACCATTGCTGTAGCGACGGTGGGGCAAGTAGTGGTGATTGTTGCCATCGTGATGTAGTTCTCCGCGCCGTCGGCCGTCGCTAAATTTCCATTGCTGGGGGCCGATGCATTGTTGACCGGATTTCCATTGTTAACATCGTTGCTGTGTCTTTTTGGATTGGCATTACCACCGCTGACAGCATTTCCGTTGACAGCACCAGTGCCGCTACTGATGACGCCTCCGATTCCGGTCGGAATAGCATTTGCATTATTGCTCAGGTTATTGGAATTCTTCTGCTTCACGGATTCGCGCTGCGCAGCTAAAACTGAAAGTAAACAGTTGAGGAATTGACTAGCTGGTAACAAAGCAACGTAGATGTATTAAGAGTGATTTGAGTGATTAATCTATATTATTTTTCCCAACATTTAAGCCCAGAATCATTTCTGGACCTGAAACACGCTCTTAACTTAAATAACTGAAAAATTAACTCATTTGCACATCACTTAACAACTTTTTAATAAACTTTTACCTTTAATAAATAAATGTGATTTCAGTACTATTTTCAAAGAAAGTGGTTCTTACATATGTATGTGACTTGGCTATTATTATTTACTTAATTCGCTCCTGGAAACACTGCACTGACATTTCACTAATGTGAACAAACAATGGCTGGGCGAAACTGTCTCATTGAATACAAAAATATTAATTGTTGAGAAATTTAATTCTAATGCTAAAGTTGCTTATAATATCGCGGAAATAACTCTTTCAAAGAGCTCGGACGAATTGCAGCGGAAATATTCGTGTAAAAATCTCAGTAGAAAGCGAGTCAAAAAACCAAAATATGAACCGATTTTATTAAATGCGTGGTCTTTGTGAAACAAAGGATCAACAAAATGCAAAACCGCGTATGTGAGGTTGCATAAATTATTTTCTCACTCATATTCACGGTTGGCACATTTGGTCACTTGTGCGATGGAAATACCAGGTGGAGAAGGACTTGGCATTTCCAATCGGCGTCAGTTGGCACAGAAGAGAAACGACTGGAGTGCTTTGTTCAACTCGACCAAAATCACTTAGGCGGTTACAGCGTCAAATAATAAAAAGAAGACACATGGTAACACCAAGGGTAAATCGACCTTGAACGAAGGAGAATATGCAATAGGGGTATTTCTCGACGTATCGGAGGTGTTTTTTTTTTTTTCGTTGGTTTTGGTTGTTTTGTTGGCAGCCAACTGTAAAAAGATACTGAGCAACACATGGGGCCTGTCCCACCCAATCTAACCTACAGGGCATTCAAAGCGATTGTGAAACCAGAATTGTTCTACGTAAATAGTAATGGTAATTGCGCAGAGCGTCATCCTGCACATACCCTACAGGGAAACCACAGTGTTAAAATGGTAATACAAATTGTTTGTATTCAAACGAAAAAATCGGCGACCAAAAATTTGTTTAATGTAAACTAAAATCTGGTTAATATTACCAAATCATTGTTGAAAATATCAACCACGGCATTGTTAATATTAACCAGAAATCAAATTGATTCCTTTCCAAGTTTGAATTTGGTAATTTTAAATAAATTTTTGGAACGGTTGTAAATATGAATTTTCGGCGAATAAGCTTTAGTAGTTAGTAAAATATAAAATTTTTCGTATTTCCGCCAAATACCCTTAGATGAGAGGTAAGCGTGGTTATTGTCCGATTTTGCCCATTTTCAAAACCATCCGTCTTTGGCTCAAAAGAAATACACATACCAAGTTTTCTTAAGATGTCTAAATTTTTTCTCGATTCAGCACTTAATCGATTTCTCTTTTCATTTTGAGCATTTACATGCGTATACATTTGTCCATATCTATTTCAATTCCTTTAGTCTGTTACAAACAACATTTATGTGAAAAAACTTATAATACCCTTGTGAACAACAGCGCTCGGGTAAAAAAAACAGTCAAGTGCGGTTTAATGCTTTCGGGAATCGATCAAATGCGGTAGGGATAAAACGCCACCATGAAAGTATCGACACCTATACTTGGAAGTAGCATCGAAAGAAAGTATGGATACCTACTAAGTATCGGGATAAAAGTATCGATAACTACTTATATCGATATTAATATCTACATATCAGAGGTGTTAAAGAATGCAGTCATTTTTAACTAAATTATTCATTTGACTGAAGTCCCAAGTGATTGCAATAATTTATTGTTATTCCTTACTAAGGCTAAAAAAATTAGTCTTTATTATTTTTTTCTGATTTATGATTCATAAATAATTTATTTAATTATTTCTTGTTAGTTACTTGATTTCATTGCCATTTGATTTAGAATTTTTTGTGAGCTTATCGATTTTTCTGTGCTTCTTTTGGACTTAGTAAATTATACTTTAATTGAATATAAACGGGAATAAATAAAACAAAAAAATAAAACAAGCACGATAGTTAATCCTTTTGGAGACGTTGCATTTTTAATTTACCTTGCTTCCTATATCCAAATATGAGTTTTCACAAAAAATGGACTTAGCAACTTTTCACTTCAAGCTGGTGATATGATAAAAGGTCTTTCTTTGTAGGACTTTCTTTTCATTGGCAACTAAGCTGCCAAAAATTTTTAGCTATTCACAAAAATAATTAGATTAAACAAGTAAGAAAGTCTAAGTTCGGGTGGAGCCGAACATTAAATACCCGGCGCAAGTATTAAATATATGTTTTTTCACCTTTCCGAAAGGTACCGATAAATGGTAAGCCAGGGTGTATCAATTTTGAGTAAATTAGCGTCCTTAAATTTCGAAATATTGCAGTTTCAAGCATTTCTAAAATTTACCGCTATATGAAAAGCGGCCGTAATTTTAGTCCGAATTCAATAATTTTCAACGTTTTGCTGTTATGTGGCAAGCACAATAAAAATACCGAGTTTGGTACAAAATGGTAGAACGGTTACCGATATACATATATGTGACCATAAGTGGGCGGTGCTACGCCCATTTTCCAAAATTTTACCATAAACGTATTTCTTGGTAAAGAATTGTCGCAAGCATAAATTTTGAATAAATTATCTTTAATATTTACTGATTTATCGAAGATTTTGTATTTCTATAAATTACCGTTATATGGGATGTGGGCGTGGTTATCTTCCGATTTTTTTAATTTTCGGCCATTTAATATGCTGTACCAAGGCCAACAATCGTGCCAAGTTTGGGAGAAATTGGTGCATCGGTTACCAAGATATACACATGTAACCATAAGTGGGCGTGGCTACGCCCACTTCCCAAAAATTTATAATATTCTTATTTGTCGTCTGAAACTTATTGCAAATATTAATTTTGAGTGAATTATCTTCAGTAGTTACTAAAATATCGCAGTTTACGTATTTCTGGAAATTGCCGTTATATGGAAAGCAGGCGTGGTTACAGTCCGATTTCGCCCATTTTCAATACCAACCTACCTTGGATTAACGGAAACCTACATACCAAATTTCGTTGAGATATCTCAATTTTTGCTCGAGTTATCGTGTACACGGGCGGACGGACAGACAGACATGGCTCAATCGATTTCTCTTTTCATTCTGAGCATTTATGTATACATTTGCCTATATCTATCTCGATTCATTTTGGCTGTTACAAACAACCGTTATGTGAACAAAATTAATATACTCTTGTGCACTCGGGTATACAAATAAGGGTCGGGGAATAAAATTGTCACTGAATCGGGTTTCGATACAAGTACTTTCTTTGGATAACTACTCAGTACTACCAAAATTACTTGGTATCGGACGAAAAGAATCGAGTATGTACTCGTATTTACTAGCATCGGCTTGTCCCTAAAATGTGGTGATTGCGGGCTTAGTGCACGGAACACTGTTTTGCCGAAGTGTGCTGTGTTTAAATTAGGGAGGCCAGATGCGCTGATTCAATCAGTACATGTGCTGATTTTTTTCTATTGTACTGATTTTTAAGAGCTCGAAATCCGTACGCAAAATCTACTGATTTTTTGAGTTTGTACTGATTTTGTACTGATTTCTAGATTTAATAAATACTTTCTTAAATTGGTGTAATTGACATTTGCTTGAGATTTACATGTTCAAAACAATGGTTTTTAACAACTAATACATGTGAGCAGATTGAAACCAAATAACAAACTGCTTGGATTCAACCCAACCCAACTTCACGATTTGCAGGTTTTACAGGATTTACAGGAAAAGCTGGTTTCGCCATTAATAAATCTTATGAAAGGTGGTGGTGAGTTAATCATAGATATATTAAGTACACTGAGAAGATGACATCAAGAGATAATGTTTTGATTATAATTAAACATCCACAGAGAAATCGACTGTCAGTATGTCAAACTTAAGACGACTACTGCTACGGTGCAATGTAAGTTCTAAAAATTTGGAAAAGGTGCAAACTACCGACTCTTGGATATGATATACATATGTAGCTTTGAATGTGAATGTTGTATTTAATAAGCACACCAACTAAATATGTTTTAAATTTGTAGCTTAAATATGCAAACAGATTCTGACTCGAGCTCGTCTTCTACTGACACAGAATGGGCTACACATTTTTTTTTTAATTTTCTCAATTTTTATAAATTTTCTAGAAAGTTTGAGACTTCAACTCACTCGTCTTTTGTTATAGAATTAACTATATTTTTATAAAAAAATTAAATTAAGTACGGAAAGAAAAAAATTTCAAAACCTGTCAATACATGTTACTACTATTTTCGTGAGCACAGCTGTACATACATACGTAATACCTTTGATTTGTTTTAAAGTAATGAATTTTTATATTGATATTACTATATGTATTTAAAAGTCTATTCGTTATTTTGTGTTAAATTAATGGACTGTTATTTGGTTGTTATATTGTTAATAATAAAAAATACGCTTAAAAATTAGCTGATTTTTATGGCTTTGTACTGATTTTTGATCCCAACTGTACTGATTATGTCACTATAATATCTGGCCACCCTAGTTTAAATGGTCGTTCAATTGCGGTGGCGGTATTTGCACGCTTTGCGGTGGCGATCATTCACCTTCCTTTTTAGTGTGCAATAATTGCGGCGCATACCATACACATCTCTGAGGCATGTGTATGTATGTAACACTACTACATAACTTACTCACAGTTCTACATACTGTAATACCTTTGCTTCGAGAGTGTCATAATTCAAAAAACCACAAACTCGAGAAAGACAGCATAGAAGAAGTAGCGGTCATTTCTGCGTACTTAACTCAAATATTTTTGTTTATGTATAAGTATGTGTAGACACTTACCAGTATTTTCCGATATCACAATAGCCATTATAGCAGCAAAGAAAATTGTCATTATTAACATCGAGTCTGGTCGATTATAATTCACGTCCAGCTTGAAGAACGACACTCTATGATTTGGTGTTGGCTTTTTTATAGAAAAATCGAGAGTGCCTCGTCTATTCACTGCTATTCTCGTAATATATTTTCGTCTTTGTCGCCGCTGGCAGTGTTTGTCTTCGACATGACAACTTCTAAGCGTCACATCCGCGAGATTTTTCCATCTACTTTCGTTGTTTGCTGCCAACGTTACTGGGTATCTCCGCTGTGTTTGATGTATTTTCTGTGGATATTGGTCATTTGATGCACCTGTTGGAGCCAACGAATCCATGGTTGATTAAGTAGTATGTCCTCTAAATCTCATTCGTCGCGCGGGCGGTTCTTTTCGGTTATTTGTCCTTAGCATGAGCAGTATATGCAGGATTTATATAGCATTGTTACTTTCCTTTCGCAGTTTATGTATTTTAAAATTTATCTCACTGATGGACAGTGCCAAGTGTGACTTGCTTATTAGCATATACAAGCACATTGCTTTTTTGCTGGAGCCAACATGTGGCCGGTTTTATGGCTCTATTTTAATGGACTTGTACTTTGTGTCGCAGATTTTTGTAAAGAAAACGCCAATCAATAATAATCGTGATTTCCATTTATATTGAACCTTTCACATGCTGTATTTTGTCAATTGCGTCCATTTTCATTCAAGCTTCTTCAAAGCTACTTGTTTTAGAAAACTCTACACTCCTACACCGTTACTCTTATTAGGAAAGCATGATTGTCATCAAAGCCTGTAACAAAAGCAGACGAAAAAATTTTTTGTTAGAAGCAATCGACAAACGGGTTAATTTTTGGTTTGCTTAATTTAATAAAATAAATACCCCACCTACTCAAGTAGCACACTGGTGTATAACTTGGTGTAAATTTACGAGTTTTGGTATAAATCTGATTAATTGTACCAAAAGTCACAAATTTACACCAAATTTTGAATCCACATTTCAAATAAGGTTAAATTCACTATACAAAGAAGAGGGTAACATGATTTTTTCAAACATCATAATTTTCGGGGTTGTCATTTTAGCGATTTGAAAATTTTGAACGGAAAAAGTATTTTATAAAGCATTTTCACACTATCATATGGCGTTTTCTTTTCTCGAAAAAAGGCTGCAATTATTCTGCCCTGAGTTAGCACTGTCAAATTTTCATGATCTTTTCTCAGGCTTTTCACAGGGCGTCGCGTTCTTTTCTCAGCAAGTTGCCCTCTGATCCGGTAAAAGTGCTGCCTTTTCTGCCGTCAAATAAACATGAGGGTGAGAGTTGCACGGTTGATTCTTAATTTACGCCTGTAAAAAAAAAATTATTTCCGTATCAGAAATAAGTGTTTCCTATGAAATTAATTAAAAACTTATAGCGTTTTCTTTTCTCAAAAAAAGTTCTGCCCTTTTATATGGGAACTCTTGCTTTGCGTTGCCCTGAAGCCTGAGAAAATGTTGCATTCTTTATATGAGAATGAAACAGAAAATGTACACATCCATCACAATTTATTTATAGAACTTAATAAAGCTGAATTATTCACTTGGCCTGTAAGTCTTTAACAATTTTAAAGCAAAACACTTATTTCTGATAGGGAAAATAATTGAATTTTTACAAGATTAAATTAAAAATCAACCATGCACATTTATTTTATGGCAGAAAAGGCAGCACCTTCGCCGGATCAGAGCGCAACCTGCTGAGAAAAGAACACGACGCCTTGTGAAAGGGCTGAGAAAAGAACATGAAAATGTGACAGCGCTAACACAAGGCAGAATAAGTGCACCCTTTTTTCGAGAAAAGAAAACGCTATTACAGTGCAAATGAATAAATCAGTGTTATGAAGTTCTTTAAATGAACTTCTGATGGAGTAGCATTCTTTCAGTTTCATTCTCATATGAAGAACGCAGCATTTTCTCAGGTTTCAGCGCAACGAAAAGCAAGAGGTCCCATATAAAAGGGCAAAACTTATTTAAAAAACAAGTAAGAAAGTCTAAGTTCGGGTGGAGCCGAACATTAAATACCCGGCGCAAGTATTAAATATATGTTTTTCACCTTTCCGAAAGGTACCGATAGATGGTAAACCGGGGTGTATCAATTTTGAGTAAATTAGCGTCGTTAAATTTCGAAATATTGCAGTTTCAAACATTTCTGAAATTAACCGTTATATGAAAAGCGGCCGTAATTTCAGTCCGACATTTCAACATTTTGCTTTTATGTGGCAAGCACAATAAAAATACCGAGTTTGGTACAAATTGGTAGAACGGTTACCGAGATACATATATGTGATCATAAGTGGGCGGTGCCACGCCCATTTTCCAAAATTTTACCATAAACGTATTTCTTGGTAAAGAATTGTTGCAAGCATCAATTTTGAATAAATTAGCTTCAATATTTACTGATTTATCGAAGATTTTGTATTTCTCTAAATTACCGTTATATGGGATGTGGGCGTGGTTATCGTCCGATTTTAAAAATTTTCGGCCATTTGGTATGCTGTACCAGGGCCAACAACAGTGCCAAGTTTGGAAGAAATTGGTGCAGCGGTTACCAAGATATACATATGTAACCATAAGTGGGCGTGGCTACGCCCATTTTCCAAAAAATTTTAATATTCTTATTTTTCGTATAAAATTTATTGTAAATATTAATTTTGAGTGAATTATCTTCAGTAGTTACTGAAATATCGCAGTTTTCGTATTTCTGAAAATTACCGTTATATGGGAGGTAGGCGTGGTTATTGTCCGATTTTTAAACTTTTCGGCCATTTAGTATGCTGTATCAAAGGCAACAACTGTACCAAGTTTGGGATAAATTGGTGTAACGGTTACCAAGATATACACATGTAACCATAAGTGGGCGTGGCTACGTTCCAAAAATTTATAATATTCTTATTTTTCGTCTCAAACTTATTATAAATGTAAATTTTGAGTCAATAATCTCAAGTATTTACTAAAATATCGCAGTTTTCGTATTTCTGAAAATTACCGTTATATGGGAAGTGGGCGTGGTTACTGTCCGATTTCGCCCATTTTCAATACCAACCTACCTTGGATTAACAGAAACCTATATACCAAATTTCGTTGAGATATCTCAATTTTTGCTCGAGTTATCGTGTACACGGACGGACGGACATACAGTCACCGCTTAATCGATTTCTTTTTCCATTCTGAGCATTTATGTATACATTTGTCTATATCTATCTCGATTCGTTTTGGCTGTTACAAACAACCGTTATGTGAACAAAATTAATATACCCTAGTGTACAAGTGCGCTCGGGTATAAAAAAGACAAAAAAAAAAACGCTAATAGTTTACGGCTGATTCATAATTCATAAACAAATCAGGTAATTTTCCACGCAGAATTTGTCAATAAATGCGAAATTCCTGAAAATTTAACCAATTTTAAAAATTTTATATTAGCATTATTATTTTTTAATCACATTTTTTAGAAAAATTTTGGGCATGCATTTTTATAGCCAACTAGCGAATACCCGGCGTGCTTCGCTGCGCCTTAAAAGTAATTTTGTTTTGTTACTCCCTCTCACAACATTTGAAAATATTATTTAATATTGCTGTACATATTTGTATAGTAGGGAGATTTTTT
>NW_023459660.1:14469-27239 GCF_013731165.1 Rhagoletis pomonella | reverse complement strand
TTTTTTTTTTGTTGGTTTTGGTTGTTTTGTTGGCGGGAAGTGTAGTTCACAGATCGCCAGAATAGCGGGTGTAAAAAGATACTGAGCAACACATGGGGCCTGTCCCACCCAATCTAACCTACAGGGCATTCAAAGCGATTGTGAAACCAGTATTGTTCTACGTAAATAGTTCAAGTGTGGTGGACAGCAATGAATAAGAAGACTTATGCAAAACGTGTCGACAGGGTGTAAAAACTAGCGATGGTAATTGCGCAGAGCGTTATCCTGCACATACCCTACAGGGAAACCACCGTGTTAAAATGGTAATACAAATTGTTTGTATTCAAGCGAAAAAATCGGCGACCAAAAATTTGTTTAATGTAAACTAAAATCTGGTTAATATTACCAAATCATTGTTGAAAATATCAACCACGGCATTGTTGATATTAACCAGAAATCAAATTGATTCCTTTCCAAGTTTGAATTTGGTAATTTTAAATAAATTTTTGGAACGGTTGTAAATATGAATTTTCGGCGAATAAGCTTTAGTAGTTAGTAAAATATCAAATTTTTCGTATTTCCGCCAAATACCCTTAGATGAGAGGTAAGCGTGGTTATTGTCCGATTTTGCCCATTTTCAAAACCATCCGTCTTTGGCTCAAAGAAATACACATACCAAGTTTTCTTAAGATGTCTAAATTTTTTCTCGAATCAGCACTTAACCGATTTCTCTTTTCATTCTGAGCATTTACATGCGTATACATTTGTCCATATCTATTACAATTCCTTTAATCTGTTACAAACAACATTTATGTGAAAAAACTTATAATACCCTTGTGAACAACAGCGCTCGGGTAAAAAAACAGTCAAATGCGGTATCATGCTTTCGGGAATCGATCAAATGCGGTAGGGATAAAACGACACCATGAAAGTATCGACACCTATACTTGGAAGTAGCATCGAAAGGAAGTATGGATACCTACTAAGTATCGGGATAAAAGTATCGATAACTACTTATATCGGTATTAGTATCTACATATCAGAGGTGTTAAAGAATGCAGTCATTATACCCGAGCGCACTTGTGCACAAGGGTATATTAATTTTGTTCACATAACGGTTGTTTGTAACAGCCAAAACGAATCGAGATAGATATAGACAAATGTATACATAAATGATCAGGATGAAAAAAGAAATCGATTAAGCCATGTCTGTCTGTCCGTCCGTCTGTCCGTCTGTCCGTCTGTCCGTGTACACGATAACTCGAGCAAAAATTGAGATATCTTAACGAAATTTGGTATGTAGGTTTCCCTTAATCCAAGGTAGGTTGGTATTGAAAATGGGCGAAATCGGACTTTAACCACGCCCACTTCCCATATAACGGTAATTTCCAGAAATACGAAAACTGCGATATTTTAGTAACTACTAAAGATAATTCACTAAAAATTGATATTTATAATAAGTTTTAGACGAAAAATAAGAATATTATAAATTTTTGGAAAATGGGCGTAGCCACGCCCACTTATGGTTATATGTGTATATCTTGGTAACCACTGCACCACTTTCTTCCAAACTTGGCACAGTTGTTGGCCTTCGCACAACATACTAAATGGATTTTTAAAATCGCTCAATAACCACGCCTACTTCCCATATAACGGTAATTTTCAGAAATACGAAAACTGCGATATTTTAGTAACTACTGGAGATTATTCGCTCAAAATTGATATTTACAATAATTTTTCGACGAAAAATAAGAATATTATAAATTTTTGGAAAATGGGCGTAGCCACGCCCACTTATGGTTACATGTGTATATCTTGGTAACCGCTGCACCAATTTCTTCCAAACTTGGCACAGTTGTTGGCCCTGGTACAGCATAAAAAATTGCCGAAACTTTTTAAAATCGGACAATAACCACGCCCACATCCCATATAACGGTAATTTAGAGAAATACAAAATCTTCGATAAATCAGTAAATATTGAAGCTAATTTATTCAAAATTGATACTTGCAACAATTCTTTACCAAGAAATACGTTTATGGTAAAATTTTGGAAAATGGGCATGGCACCGCCCACTTATGATCACATATATGTATATCGGTAACCGTTCTACCAATTTGTACCAAACTCGGTGTGGTTATTGTGCTTGCCACATATAAGCAAAACGTTGAAAATTATTGAAATCGGACTAAAATAACGGCCGCTTCTCATATAACGGTAAATTTCAGAAATGCTTGAAACTTCAATATTTCGAAATTGAAGGACGCTAATTTACTCAAAATTGATACACCCCGGCTTACCATCTGCGGTAGCTTTCGGAAAGGTGAAAAACATATATTTAATATTTGCGTCGGGTATTTAATGTTCGGCTCCGCCCGAACTTAGACTTTCTTACTTGTTTTTAACTAAATTATTCATTTGACTGAATTCCCAAGTGATTGCAATAATTTATTGTTATTCCTTACTAAGGCTAAAAAAATTAGTCTTTGTTCTTTTTTTCTAATTTATGATTCATAAATAATTCATTTAATTATTTCTTGTTAGTTACTTGATTTCACTGCCATTTGATTTAGAATTTTTTGTGAGCTTATCGATTTTTCTGTGCTTCTTTTGGACTTAGTAAATTATACTTTAATTGAATATAAACGGGAATAAATAAAACAAGCACGATAGTTAATCCTTTTGGAGACGTTGCATTTTTAATTTACCTTGCTTCCTATCTATATCCAAATATGAGTTTTCACAAAAAATGGACTTAGCAACTTTTCCCTTCAAGCTAGTGATATGTTAATGATATGATAAAAGGTCTTTCTTTGAAGGACTGTCTTTTCATTGGCAACTAAGCTGCCAAAAATTTTTAGCTATTCACAAAAATAATTAGATTAAAAAATAAGGGTCGGGGAATAAAATTGTCACTGAATCGGGTTTCGATACAAGTACTTTCTTTGGATAACTACTCAGTACTACCAAAATTACTTGGTATCGGACGAAAAGAATCGAGTATGTACTTGTATTAACTAGCATCGGCTTGTCCCTAAAATGTGGTGATTGCGGGCTTAGTGCACGGAACACTGTTTTGCCGAAGTGTGCTGTGTTTAAATGGTCGTTCAATTGCGGTGGCGATCATTCCCCTTCCTTTTTAGTGTGCAATAATTGCGACGCACACCATACACATCTCTGAGGCATGTGTATGTACATATGTAACACTACTACATAACTTACTCACAGTTCTACATATTGTAATACCTTTGCTTCGAGAGTGTCATAATTCAAAAAACCACAAACTTGAGAAAGACAGCATAGAAGAAGAAGTGGCGGTCATTTCTGCGTACTTAACTCAAATATTTTTCTTTATGTATAAGTATGTGTAGACACTTACCAGTATTTTCCGATATCACAATAGCCATTATAGCAGCAAAGAAAATTGTCATTATTAACATCGAGTCTGGTCGATTATAATTCACATCCAGCTTGAAGAACGACACTCTATGATTTGGTGTTGGCTTTTTTATAGCAAAATCGAGAGTGCCTCGTCTATTCACTGCTATTCTCGTAATATATTTTCGTCTTTGTCGCCGCTGGCAGTGTTTGTCTTCGACATGACAACTTCTAATCGTCACATCCGCGAGATTTTTCCATCTACTTTCGTTGTTTGCTGCCAACGTTACTGGGTATCTCCGCTGTGTTTGATGTATTTTCTGTGGATATTGGTCATTTGATGCACCTGTTGGAGCCAAAGAATCCATGGTTGATTAAGTAGTATGTCCTCTAAAGCTCATTCGTCGCGCGGGCGGTTCTTTATTTGTCCTTAGCATGAGCAGTATATGCAGGATTTATATAGCATTGTTACTTTCCTTTCGCAGTTTATGTAGATATTTTAAAATTTATCTCACTGATGGACAGTGCCAAGTGTGACTTGCTTATTAGCATATATAAGCACATTGCTTTTTTGCTGGAGCCAACATGTGGCTGGTTTTATGGCTGGCTCTATTTTAATGGACTTGTACTTTGTGTCGCAGATTTTTGTAAAGAAAACGCCAATCAATAATAATCGTCGTTTCCATTTACATATATTGAATCTTTCACATGCTGTATTTTGTCAATTGCGTCCATTTTCATTCAAGCTTCTTCAAAGCCACTTGTTTTAGAAAACTCTACACTCCTACACCGTTACTCTTATTAGGAAAGCATGATTGTCATCAAAGCCTGTAACAAAAGCAGACGAAAAAATTTGTTGTTAGAAGCAATCGACAAACTGGTTAATTTTTGGTTTGCTTAATTTAATAAAATAAATACCCCACCTACTCAAGTAGCACACTGGTGTATAACTTGGTGTAAATTTACGAGTTTTGATATAAATCTGATTAATTGTACCAAAATTCACAAATTTACACCAAATTTTGAATCCACATTTCAAATAAGGTTAAATTCACTATACAAAGAAAAGAGTAACATGATTTTTTCAAACATCATAATTTTCGGGGTTTTCATTTTAGCGATTTGAAAATTTTGAACAGAAAAAGTATTTTATAAAACATTTTCACACTATCATATGGCGTTTTCTTTTCTCGAAAAAAGGCTGCAATTATTCTGCCCTGAGTTAGCACTGTCAAATTTTCATGTTCTTTTCTCAGCCTTTTCACAGGGCGTCGGGTTCTTTTCTCAGCAAGTTGCCCTCTGATCCGGTAAAAGTGCTGCCTTTTCTGCCGTCAAATAAACATGAGGGTGAGAGTTGCACGGTTGATTCTTAATTTACGCCTGTAAAAAAAATTATTTCCGTATCAGAAATAAGTGTTTCCTATGAAATTAATTAAAGACTTACAGTGCAAATGAATAAATCAGTGTTATGAAGTTCTATAAATGAACTTCTGATGGAGTAGCATTCTTTCAGTTTAATTCTCATATGAAGAACGCAGCATTTTCTCCGGTTTCAGCGCAACGAAAAGCAAGAGGTCCCATATAAAACTTATTTAAAAAACATGTAAGAAAGTCTAAGTTCGGGTGGAGCCAAACATTAAATACCCGGCGCAAGTATTAAATATATGTTTTTCCACCTTTCCGAAAGGTACCGATAGATGGTAAACCGGGGTGTATCAATTTTGAGTAAATTAGCGTCCTTAAATTTCGAAATATTGCAGTTTCAAGCATTTTTGAAATTTACCGTTATATGAAAAGCGGCCGTAATTTCAGTCCGATTTCAATAATTTTCAACATTTTGCTTTTATGTGGCAAGCACAATAAAAATACCGAGTTTGGTACAAATTGGTAGAACGGTTACCGATATACATATATGTGATCATAAGTAGGCGGTGCCACGCCCATTTTCCAAAATCTTACCATAAACGTATTTCTCGGTAAAGAATTGTTGCGAGCATCAATTTTGAATAAGTTAGCTTTAATATTTACTGATTTATCGAGGATTTCGTATTTCTCGAAATTACCGTTACCAAGTTCGAGTTATCGTGTACACGGACGGACGGACAGACAGACATGGCTCAATCGATTTCTCTATTCATTCTGAGCATTTATGTATACATTTGTCTATATCTATTCTATATCTATCTCGATTCGTTTTGGCTGTTACAAACAACCGTTATGTGAACAAAATTAATATACCCTTGTGTACAAGTGCGCTCGGGCATAAAAAAGAAAAAAAAAACGCTAATAATTTACGGCTGATTCATAATTCATAAACAAATCAGGTAATTTTCCACGCAGAATTTGTCAATAAATGCGAAATTCCTGAAAATTTAACCAATTTTAAAAATTGTATATCATAATTAGTATTTTTTAATCACATTTTTTAGAAAAATTTTGGACATGCATTTTTATAGCCAATTTAACGTCAGTATAATAAGAAAAAGCAAGTTCGGAGTTTTGCATTTTCGTCGATATAAAAATACGAGTATTTTAGAATATAAGTATTTTGTCTGGATGAAAATTTGAAACATCTCTAACCAAAAAAATTCATAAAAATCAATGCGATTTTTTAGATACTTCAAACCTTCACTTTCTGTACTGAAATTGAATGAGCTACAACTACAAAACTTCATACACAACAATTTTCTGTCAGCCTGGTACTATGCAGCCATGTTTTTAACCGGCTAAGGATTGAAAAACTTATTTCTGAAGTAGCAGTACTAGCTTGAAGCGTGTTGTCCTTGCATTCTGGCTTTGTAAATCATTGGAAAATGATATTCGTCGCAGTTACCAAGAACTTCACGTTGCACACAGGAGTATTTGTATTTGTTTAATAAAGCCGGTAAAAATTCAGATTTATTCACTTGGATATTCTCTTTAAACATATTGGCTGCGTTTCTTTATACATTCCGGATAATCCCATTTCACAGCCGGAATAAACAGAATGCTTTTGAAATATACGTTAACATATCATCAGGAACGTTCTAAAGAATAAGTAAACAAAAAAGTTTATTCCAAACGTTCAGAATGAATAAAGAAATTCAGCCATTATTTTTCAAGCTATATAACCGATCCATTTGTTGGAAGGATTTTTGACTGCGTCAAATAGAACAAAGCCGTTTTTTTATTTTTTTCTGCGCTTCCAATAGCTGCATTGGCTTCGTTCGTTATTATGTTTTTATGGACCAATCTTAAAATAAAATTAGTTAAACTATTTGAAATTGGGCTATTGGACATTTATTTTTAGCAAAATTTCAAATAAATAACAGGCATTTTGTTTGCTTGTCGAGCCTTGTCAGTAGCGTGGGCCGAAAATCCACTTTTTTAGAAGTTTGATTGGTAATAGCAAAAATATGGTTCATTATGCTCTAAAATAAATCTGTGTGAAATGTGAAAGTTTTTGGTCAATATCCTAGGCTCGCCCAAGTCCATCAAAGTTCAAGTACTAAAATTTTGTTTTTTTAGCTAACTTCGATTCTCTACAAAACAGATCCATATACCTAATTATGTAGGACTAATACTTTAGAAGATTATTGCAATTTTAGTAAAAAAAATGTGTTACTTAATTTATTTATTAATTTTTATTTTTTGGCCATATGGAACTTTGATGGACTTGGGCGAGCCTAAGATATTGACCAAAAATTGTCATATTTCACACAGATTGTTTTTAGAGCAGTGAACCATCTTTTTCTATTACCAATCAAAATTATAAAAAAGCGGATTTTCGCCCCACGCTGCTTGTTGGGCAATATTCTTTTATAGGGATATATTTTGGATCCTTGGCTATAAACCTCTCTTATAAAACTGTCCGCCTACGTCTGCTTTCTGCGCTATTTAAAGTCGAAATTAAGATCCCTCAAAAAGGATTCCAAGCAGAAATGCTCAACGGCTAGTTATACGGAGATTCGATGAGGGCATAATTAAAAATCTGTTAGTCTGATGGAATATTATTTGTCAAAGATCTGTTGGAAAAACTTGATGCACCGCTAGTTTCTTCCTACTCTTTTCTTCATCAGTAAAACTAACTTAAAAGTATAAGAACACGAATGCGGAAAAGTTCGCTCGATACTCAAATGCTTTCGTCGGAGCTAAGTACTTACTGAGATTCACTGAATTATATGTCCTCAAATTTCAGTGCCCTCGGAAGATCATTAAAAAGACTATGAAACATGAACAATAACACTCTCTACTCAACTTCGATCAGAACGTATGGGTTTTTATCACACTTTACCGCATTTTTAGCATCAAAAATTTGGAAACTGAAAATTCTAATCAATTCGCAATTATTCGTAAATGAGAGCCAATCTGAAAAAAATGGAGGGCATATCCGGACTCGCCGATCTAAATATGACATAGAAATATGAATGCCGTTTTTGAATTTTTCTGAAGTAGGTTTTTTGTGGACCTATGGTATTCGATGGATAAATATGTCACGAAAATGAATCTTAGATAAATGTAATTAGCCTTATTTTCTCATATAAATGCCTAATTATGATTAAGTTCAGTGTTTTCTTTCATTACTTAGCAGAAAAACACACCAAATAATTTTGACCGGTCTTACTATGCAAATACTCCTTTGTGCGTTGGCGAAAAGATTTACATGATTTCTTACCGATACATTGTAAACAGGGCTAGCAAAAATATGGCAGAAAAAATTGAAAATAAGCGCTATAAAAAGCTCGATAAATTACCAAATATGCTCTTAAATATGCTAAATCAAGGAAATTTTATTTAATTTGTTTCAATATTTTTATTCGATAATCTCGTAAAGTATAAAAAACACGCTTTTTTAAATTATCAATCGAAAGTGACTTTCTCTTGTCATTTAAAATTGTTGAGTGATTCAAAATTTAAAGTAGTTGAATAATTAGAATTCCTACATGGTGATAGCAGAAGTATAAAAACATATGTATTAATTCACTTTGTTTCACGCATTTCTATCGTTTTTCCCCCGAAAATGTATTAAATGTTGTCAGGTATGAAAAATAAGCACGTAAGTCGAATGTATGCAAAAGCCAACAAAATTGCCAGATATATGCAAAATAAGCCTTTTCCAGCATTTACTTAGGTTGGCCAGTCTTCATTATGGATAATATTGTGAAAACCTAAAAAATATATTATGATTGAAGATTAAAATGAACAAAAAAACTTTTTAACAAAACTTGTTTTCAAATTTCTCGTTAGAGGTAGTTTTGTTTAACCTAAATTTCATTTTCGCCCAGCCCACTGGCATACATACAAGGATATTCATGTAGCATATGTATGTAAGAATGTATATCACATGTGCACCCAATTACGAGCTCGTTAACTGGGAAGTTCAGGAGCCTTTGTTTATTCGAGTGGTACTCCATTCGACTTGACCTTCTCTGAAACCCACAACAACTACATATGTATGTATGTACTTACGAGTATTGCGAAAACAAAGAAACATTTTTTGAACACAAAGTTAACAACTGCGGCAGCAGAGGTATAATAAAGCGCTAGCAATCTCATACTGAAGATGCAATATTGTAGACGTTGGCAACCATTTTCTCATATCAGATTTATAGCCATGGAAATTCTAGTAGTACCCAGCTAGAAAGTGAAACGAATGGTATGAGAACACTAAGGAAAGTATGCATAGATAGATGTGTGTATGTATCAGGGATGGAATTTCAAAATTTCAAAATGTGCCAAGTCCTCTTCAAAAATAGTGCCGAAAAGAAGATGAAAGTGCCACAAAATTTAATTTTTTTAAAGCGTTTTTAAAACAATGTATTTTTAGAAATAATATTTTTAAAATATAGGTTTTAATTTTTTTTTAAATACAATAATTATTAATTAACTAAATTATTACAGTAAATCACTTTTATGAAGGATGCCTTAGACATATAGATAAATTCATGGTAAAATTACACAGTTTTCCAATTGCGGAGGAGAAATACACCGAAATATACATACGTATTATGATATTTTTACACACATATATGTATGTACCTATATGCGAAATGGCAGTGAGACATTTTGACCAGTATCTCCTATTCTGTTCATTGTCTTTTTTCGATGGATTTTATACATAAGTTTAATTCATAATTTAATAAATACAATATATGTATGTACAAAAATCGGCATTTCAAACTTTGTACAAAAATTATAAAAATTTAGCAGGTTTTCGCAACAACAAACTTTGAATTCACAATTTTAAGGGAGATTCCAAGTTTTCAATTTTATGCACTTTTTTCGATATAAAGTGTGTTCGAAATTTTTTTAATGGATGAAAATTTATGACACCGTCAGAAAAAAAATATCAAAAATCCTTGGGATATTGCAGAATATTGCACTTTTATTTAATGGACTATGAAACTGCAAGCTTAGAATCTTTCTAAAAATTCTGAATTAAAAGCTAGTTGTTGCGAAAACCTACTTTTCGTACTGCGTATTCACAATAGAATTCAGCGGTTTGTAAGTATTTCTCACGGCCCTTATTTTAATTGTTTAGTGCTTTTTATTTTCACTTTCTGTATTTTTTAAACCTACAATGTGGTATGTGATTTTTTATTGTATAGTGGCATTTTATTCTAAATTTCTGTATTTTATAATTGTGCCAAAACAGGATAAATTGTGCCGAAAGTGCCTCCGTGAATGAAAGTGCCAAAAATGGCACTATTGTGCATACTTTTCCATCACTGGTATGTATGCGAGCATATGTATGTATGTTCAACACTGCATTGTCTTAGATACAATAGAGGCATAGCTGTAACAAAGCAAAAATGACTTCGAAATTTTATCTAGATGTTCGTTCAGAACAAAAGATTTAATTTTTGTAGGCGGCCTAGTGAGAGAAGTGACGATGGAATAAATGAATATGTATCTACTTTCGTTATATGTAAGCATAATGAAAATAATATAAAATCTAATATATTTTAAGACTTGCACCATAATATTAAAATTTACCTGAGCTGGACCGATTTGAAAATACCTCCAAAAATTGAGATTTTTATGAATAAAAATTGTTTCTTAAAGAACTTTTTTTAGGCTTAAAAAATCTGCATAAAAATATTTAAAAATCTTTTCAACGGAATCGAAAATAATGACATTTTTGATGCTGCTTTTTTTACTTTTTTTTCAAAGATTGATTTACGAAAAACTTAAATAACTGGACCAAAACTATTCTCATTTAGACTTATGGGATCTCGGTAGGAAAGTTTTTTTCCCACTTTTTTTATTTGTGTGCAAAAAATAGTCATTCGTGTCCCATTTTTTTTTTTTCAAATAGCAACACATCTTAATTCAACTTTGACTGATGTTCGTTCATCCTAATTTTCCCTTTCATGCTTTGAATGAGTTTATTAGCAAAGAGAAAAGGTGAGAAATACGTTTCCAATGATACCTTACAAGTCTTAATCGGAAGAGTTTAGGTGCAGTTATTCAAGTTTTTTCTTATTCCAGTCTTTGAAAAAAGTTAAAAAACAGCATCAAAAATCTCATTACGATTCCGTTCAAATTTTTTTTTAATACTTTTATGCAAATTTTTTAAGCCTTTTTGTCACTTCAGGGGATTTTTTTCAAAAAACATCTTCAAGAAACTTTATTCATAAAAAACTCCATTTTTGGAGGTATTTTCAAATCGGTCCAGCTCATGTAAATCTTAATATTTTTCCGAAATATTTTTGTGGACGTCTTGAAATATAATATATTTTATAATTCCATTGGAAAACCAGTACCGTTTTTTTTTTGTATGGGTGGAGTGATGCAGTCTAATGTACATGCACAGCTTGTATTATAATAACTCGAAAATCTGAGCACCACTGTACCCAATAAGTCTTACATACCATTTTCGGTCTAATTTTCATCATTGGAGCATTGGTTTGGCTTGCAAGAGGATGCGTTGCACTCAGTAAAGACGACAGAAGGGCATCAGATCAGGGGCTGCGTGGTCGGGTCGTACCTGCTCGGCAATCGTGGCAATCGTCATGCGGGTGCGGCACACTCGAGTGGATCCTGTACTGAGTCCCTTCCTGATTCATAGCTTAGAGGTAGCCCGGCAGTAGGCATACAATGCAATGGTTGGTTTACCAAATGAACACCATTATGGAGTCCGGCAAACAGGAAGAAGGCAGGGCTGGAATATCAGCCCAAACGTTGGTAGGAGAAGTAGTTGCTACCACCGGCGGGCGCAGTGAGCATACAAGCCGCATCGCCAGCGACTACACCACTTCTGGGATCGGAGCAGATTCCAGTAGTTGTAAAGCTACTGCCAAAACGCAATATCGTGGTGATGCCACAGTCCCAGCTGACTCGGGTCACAAAAGCGATTTTAAATACGCAGTGATGCCGCAGTCCATGAAGACTCGAATCACAAAAGCGCTGTCAGCATCAACACCGCTGATGAGGAAGCTCTTCTGCGGTCTCCGAGTGAGCTCGTAACGGCCAGCTCTAGCAAAGCGATAGGGCCCAGGGCAAAGCCCAGTATGGAGGTGCTGAAAGCCAAATCTAGGTATAAAGTCGGCGCCAAACTCTGCGCTCGTCTGGAAAACCAGACTGACCTGTCGAAAGAGGAGAAGTAAGGGTTAGTCTGGTCCAAGGCAGCTATGGCAGATGTGGTTGCCAAACGACACTTAATCGTGGCACTCGTGGATCATAGTGATTCGCTTATGCAGATGACACAAGACAGGTGAAACCGGATGCAAGACCTCTGGGAATCATCAATAGAGGTGGTTGACCGTAGTAGCTATCCATCTTTGCCCAAAGCGACGGTTCTAATACCTCGAATGGTAAACCCTGAGAATGCGCTACAGCTTCTACAGCGCCAAAATCCTGATGTGACAACGAGTGATTAGAAGGTTTTGAAGGTTGTCAAGCCTGCTAAGGGCGGCGAAGGACCGTTCTATATCCTCTCTATCAATAAAGTGGCCGAAGACATTTTGTATCCGCGACTCGATAAGATGGCGTGGGGCTGATGATGCGTGTACGTCGCCTCAAAAACCGTCATCCGACCAATAAAATCACAAACACGCTCGCAGCAGAGGTGATAGGAGAAAATCTAGGTTTAGATGAAATCCTTAGCTCCTCCCTCAAAATGCGCGACGGTGATGGAACGGGTGTGATGGCCATGGAAACCAGCCCCGGAGTGGAACCAGCAGCTGGTGCTAAAGGTTCTGCAGATATACCTCCATCGCAGTAAAACCGCCTCAGCCGAGCTGCTCCTCACATTAGAGGAGGGCGGCTACGAAGTGGCCGATATTTTTCGATGCATCGATTTACATAGGATTTACCAGATTTACACTTCAACACAAAATATGTTATTAGCACAATTGTACAAAATTTTAAATAAATTACTGCAAATGTGCTAATTATTTTCTAACGGAACTTTTTGGAGCCATTTCAATTTTTT
>NW_023459660.1:12080-14369 GCF_013731165.1 Rhagoletis pomonella | reverse complement strand
GGAGCCAAGTGTGTCTATAGGTACATACATAATTTGAATTTTATATAGTTATATAGATTTAACGTCAGTATAATAAGAAAAAGCAAGTTCGAAGTTTTGCATTTTCTTCGATATAAAAATACGAGTATTTTAGAATATAAGTATTTTGTCTGGATTAAAATTTGAAACATCTCTAACCAAAAAAATTCATAAAAATCAATGCGATTTTTTAGATACTTCAAACCTTCACTTTCTGTACTGAAATTGAATGAGCTACAAAACTTCATACACAACAATTTTCTGTCAGCCTGGTACTATGCAGCCATGTTTTTAACCGGCTAAGGATTGAAAAACTTATTTCTGAAGTAGCATTACTAGCTTGAAGCGTGTTGTCCTTGCATTCTGGCTTTGTAAATCATTGGAAAATGATATTCGTCGCAGTTACCAAGAACTTCACGTTGCACACAGGAGTATTTGTATTTGTATAATAAAGCCGGTAAAAATTCAGATTTATTCACTTGGATATTCTCTTTAAACATATTATTTTTCAAGCTATATAACCGATTTATTTGTTGGAAGGATTTTTGATTGCGTCAAATAGAACAAAGCCGTTTTTTTTATTTTTTTTCTGCGCTTCCAATAGCTGCATTGGCTTTGTTCGTTATTATGTTTTTATGGACCAATCTTAAAATAAAATTAGTTAAACTATTTGAAATTGGGCTATTGGATATTTATTTTTAGCAAAATTTCAAATAAATAACAGGCATTTTGTTTGCTTGTCGAGCCTTGTCAGTAGCGTGGGCCGAAAATCCGCTTTTTTAGAAGTTTGATTGGTAATAGCAAAAATATGGTTCATTATGCTCTAAAAAATATCGGTGTGAAATGTGAAAGTTTTTGGTCAATATCCTAGGCTCGCCCAAGTCCATCAAAGTTCAAGTGCTAAAAAAAAAAATGTTCTTAGCTAACTTCGATTCTCTACAAAACAGGTCCATATACCTAATTATGTAGGACTAATACTTTAGAAGACTATTGCAATTTTAGTAAAAAAAAATTGTGTTACTTAATTTATTTATTAACTTTTATTTTTTTGGCCATATTGAACTTTGATGGACTTGGGCGAGCCTAAGATACTGACCAAAAATTGTCATATTTCACACAGATTGTTTTTAGAGCAGTGAACCATATTTTTCTACTACCAATCAAAATTATAAAAAGGCGGATTTTCGGCCCACGCTACTTGTTAGGCAATATTCTTTTATAGGGATATATTTTGGATCCTTGGCTATAAACCTCTCTTATAAAACTGTCCGCCTACGTCTGCTTTCTGCGCTATTTAAAGTCGAAGTTTAAGATCCCTAAGAAAGGATTCCAAGCAGAAATGCTCAACGGCTAGTTATACGGAGATTCGATGGGGGCATAATTAAGATCTGTTGGAAAAACTTGATGCACCGCTAGTTTCTTCCTACTCTTTTCTTCATCAGTAAAACTAACTTAAAAGTATAAGAACACGAATGCGGAAAAGTTCGCTCGATACTCAAATGCTTTCGTCGGAGCCAATTACTTACTGAGATTCACCGAATTATATGTCCTCAAATTTCAGTGCCCTCGGAAGATCATTAAAAAGACTATGAAACATGGACAATAACACTCTCTACTCAACTTCGATCAGAGCGTATGGGTTTTTAACACACTTTACCGCATTTTTAGCATCAAAATTTTGGAAACTGAAAATTCTAAACAATTCGCAACTATTCGTAAATGAGGGCCAATCTGAAAAAAAACGGAGGGCATATCCGGACTCGCCGATCTAAATATGACATAGAAATATGAATGCCGTTTTTGAATTTTTCCGAAGTTGGTTTTTTGTGGACCTATGGTATTCGATGGATAAATATGTCACGAAAATGAATCTTAGATAAATGTAATTAGCCTTATTTTCTCATATAAATGCCTAATTATGATTAAGTGCAGTGTTTTCTTTCAGTACTTAGCAGAAAAACATACCAAATAATTTTGACCGGTCTTACTATGCAAATACTCCTTTGTGCGTTGGCGAAAAGATTTACATGATTTCTTACCGATACATTGTAAGCAGGGCTAGCAAAAATATGGCAGAAAAAATTGAAAATAAGCGCTATAGAAAGCTCGATAAATTACCAAATATGCTCTTAAATGGGCTAAATCAAGGAAATTTTATTTAATTTGTTTCAATATTTTTATTCGATAATCTCGTAAAGTATAAGAAAACATGCTTTTTTAAATTATCAATCGAAAATGACTTTCTCTTGTCATTTAAAATTGTTGACTGAT
>NW_023459660.1:7749-12070 GCF_013731165.1 Rhagoletis pomonella | reverse complement strand
CAATCGAAAATGACTTTCTCTTGTCATTTAAAATTGTTGACTGATTCAAAATTTAAAGTTGTTGAATAATTAGAATTCCTGCATGGTGGTAGCAGAAGTATAAAAACATTTGTATTAATTCACTTTGTTTCACGCATTTCTATCGTTTTTCCCCCGAAAATGTATTAAATGTTGTCAGGTATGAAAAATAAGCACGTAAGTCGAATGTATACAAAAAGCAACAATATTGCCAGATATATGCAAAATAAGCTTTTTCAAGCATTTACTTGGATTGGCCAGTCTTCATTATGGATAATCTTGTGAAAACCTAAAAAATATATTATGATTGAAGATTAAAATGAACAAAAAAACTTTTTAACAAAACTTGTTTTCAAATTTCTCGTTAGAGGTAGTTTTGTTTAACCTAAATTTCATTTTCGCCCAGCCCACTGGCATACATACAAAGATATTCATGTAACATACATATGTATATAAGAATGTACATACGTACTTTATATCACATGTGCACCCAATTACGAGCTCGTTAACTGGGAAGTTCAGGAGCCTTTGTTTATTCGAGTGGTACTCCATTCGACTTGACCTTCTCTGAAACCCACAACAACTACATATGTATGTATGTACTTACGAGTATTGCGAAAACAAAGAAACATTTTTTGAACACAAAGTTAACAACTGCGGCAGCAGAAGTAAAATAAAGCGCTAGCAATCTCATACTGAAGATGCAATATTGTAGACGTTGGCAACCATTTTCTCATATCAGATTTATAGCCATGGAAATTCTAGTAGTACCCAGCTAGAAAGTGAAACGAATGGTATGAGAACACTAAGGAAAGTATGCATAGATAGATATATGTATGTGTCAGGGATGGAATTTCAAAATTTCAAAATGTGCCAAGTCCTCTTCAAAAATAGTGCCGAAAAGAAGATGAAAGTGCTACAAAATTAAATTTTTTTAAAGCGTTTTAAGAACAAATATAGGTTTTAATTTTTTTTAAATACAATAATTATTAATTAACTAAATTATTACAGTAAATCACTTTTATGTAGGATGCCTTAGACATATAGATAAATTCATGGTAAAATTACACAGTTTTCCAATTGCGGAGGAGAAATACACCGAAATATACGTATTATGATATTTTTACACACATATATGTATGTACCTATATGCGAAATGGCAGTGAGACATTTTGACCAGTATCTCCTATTCTGTTCATTGTTTTTTTTCGATGGATTTTATACATAAGTTTAATTCATAATTTAATAAATACAATATATGTATGTACAAACATCGGCATTTCAAACTTTGTACAAAAATTATAAAAATTTAGCAGGTTTTCGCAACAACAAACTTTGAATTCACAATTTTAAGAGAGATTCCAAGTTTTCAATTTTATGCACTTTTTTGCATATAAAGTGTGTTCGAAATTTTTTTAATGGATGAAAATTTATGACACCGTCAAAAAAAAATATCAAAAATCCTTGGGATATGGCAGAATATTGCACTTTTATTTAATGGACTATGAAACTGCAAGCTTAGAATCTGTCTAAAAATTCTGAATTAAAAGCTAGTTGTCACGGCCCTTATTTTAATTATTTAGTGCTTTTAATTTTCACTTTCTGTATTTTTTAAACCTACAATGTGGTATGTGATTTTTTGTTGTATAGTGGCATTTTATTCTAAATTTCTGTATTTTGTGATTGTGCCAAAACAGGATAAATTGTGCCGAAAGTGCCTCCGTGAATGAAAGTGCCAAAAATGGCACTATTGTGCATACTTTTCCATCACTGGTATGTATGCGAGCATATGTATGTATTTTCAACACTGCATTGTCTTAGATACAATAGAGGCATAGCTGTAACAAAGCAAAAATGACTTCGAAATTTTATCTAGATGTTCGTTCAGAACAAAAGATTTAATTTTAGTAGGCGGCCTAGTGAGAGAAGTGACGATGGAATAAATGAATATATGTATCTACTTTCGTTATATGTGTGCATAATGAAAATAATATAAAATCTAATATATTTTAAGACTTGCACCATAATAATAAAATTTAACTGAGCTGGACCGATTTGAAAATACCTCCAAAAATGGAGATTTTTTTGAATAAAAATTGTTTCTTAAAGAACTTTTTGTAGACTTAAAAAATCTGCATAAAAATATTTAAAAATATTTTCAACGGATTTTTGATGCTGCTTTTTTTACTCTTTTTTTCAAAGATTGATTTACGAAAAACTTAAACAACTGGACCAAAACTATTCTAATTTAGACTTAAGGGATCTCGGTAGGAAAGTTTTTTTCCCACTTTTTTTATTTGTGTTTTTTTTTTCAAATAGCAACACATCTTAATTCAACTTTGACTGATGTTCGTTCATCCTAATTTTCCCTTTCATGCTTTGAATGAGTTTATTAGCAAAGAGAAAAAAAGTGAGAAAATACCTTTCCAATGATACCTCACAAGTCTTAATCGGAAGAGTTTAGGTGCAGTTATTCAAGTTTTTCTTATTCCAGTCTTTGAAAAAAGTTAAAAAACAGCATCAAAAATCTCATTACGATTCCGTTAAAATTTTTTTAAAATACTTTTATGCAAATTTTTTAAGCTTAAACCTTTTTTGTCACTTCAGGGGATTTTTTCAAAAAACATCTTCAAGAAACTATTTTTATTCATAAAAAACTCCATTTTTGGAGGTATTTTCAAATCGGTCCAGCTCACGTAAATCTTAATATTTTTCCGAAATATTTTTGTGGACGTCTTAAAATATAATATATTTTATAATTCCATTGGAAAACCAGTACCGTTTTTTTTGTATGGGTGGAGTGATGCAGTCTAATGTACATACAATGCATAGCTTGTATTATAATAACTCGAAAATCTGAGCACCACTGTACCCAATAAGTCTTACATACCATTTTCGGTCTAATTTTCTGTAGTATGAGTATTTATAAAAAATTGGAAAATTTCAAATCATGCAGGCAGCCCGATTGTATATCGAGAATTAAGTTCAGAATAAAATATGTTTTTCTGCTTGAAAATTAAATGATTACGTTTTTTTTATAATTTTCATAGCAATAGGTTACGGTTGGCTGGCAAAAATCCTCTAGCAAACCCTCCAAGTGGGTGCCGGCCGGGCAATGGGCATCAACCTCTTCTTGGCAGGCCGAGCTATGATTTCCTCAGAGTGTAAACTGGGGGATCATTGGTTTGGCTTGCAAGGGGATGCGTGGCGCTCAGTAAAGACGACAGAAGGGCATCAGATCAGGGGCTGCGTGGTCGGGTCGTACCTGCTCGGCAATCGTGGCAATCGTCATGCGGGTGCGGCATACTCGAGTGGATCCTGTACTGAGTCCCTTCCTGATTCATAGCTTAGAGGTAGCCCGGCAGTAGGCATAAAATGCAATGGTTGGTTTACCAAATGAACACCATTTGGAGTCCGGTAAACAGCAAGAAGGCAGGACTGGAATATCAGCCCAAACGTTGGTAGGAGAAGTAGTTGCTACCACCGGCGGGCGCAGTGAGCATACAAGCCGCATCGCCAGCGACTACACCACTTCTGGGATCGGAGCAGATTCCAGTAGTTGTAAAGCTACTGCCAAAACGCAATATCGTGGTGATGCCACAGTCCCAGCTGACTCGGGTCACAAAAGCGATTTTAAATACGCAGCGAAGCCGCAACGCAGTGATGCCGCAGTCCATGAAGACTCGAATCACAAAAGCGCTGTCAGCATCAACACCGCTGATGAGGAAGCTCTTCTGCGGTCTCCGAGTGAGCTCGTAACGGCCAGCTCTAGCAAAGCGATAGGGCCCAGGGCAAAGCCCAGTATGGAGGTGCTGAAAGCCAAATCTAGGTATAAAGTCGCCGCCAAACTCTGCGCTCGTCTGGAAAACCAGACTGACCTGTCGAAAGAGGAGAAGTAAGGGTTAGTCTGGTCCAAGGCAGCTATGGCAGATGTGGTGGCCAAACGACACTTAATCGTGGAACTCGTGGATCATAGTGATTCGCTTGGGCAGATGACACAAGACAGGTGAAACCGGATGCAAGGCCTCTGGGAATCATCAATAGCGGTGGTTGACCGTAGTAGCTATCCATCTTTGCCCAAAGCGACGGTTCTAATACCTCGAATGGTAAACCCTGAGAATGCGCTACAGCTTCTACAGCGCCAAAATCCTGATGTGACAACGAGTGATTGGAAGGTGTTGAAGGTCGTCAAGTCTGCTAAGGACGGCGAGGGACAGTTCTATATCCTCTCTATCAATAAAGTGGCCGAAGACATTTTGTATCCGCGACTCGATAAGATGGCGTGGGGCTGCGGATGCGTGTA
>NW_023459660.1:7558-7739 GCF_013731165.1 Rhagoletis pomonella | reverse complement strand
AGCCCCGGAGTGGCTCAGCCGAGCTGCTCCTCACGTTAGAGGAGGGGGGCTACGAAGTGACCGCTATTTTTCGATGCATCGATTTACATAGGATCTCCCAGATTTACATTTCAACACAAAATATGTTATTAGCACAATTGTACAAAATTTGAAATAAATTACTGCAAATGAGCTAATTATT
>NW_023459660.1:0-7458 GCF_013731165.1 Rhagoletis pomonella | reverse complement strand
TTTTGTACAATTGAATAACTGCAATGACGGTCCAATGTACTAGAGATGTCAGTTTTCAAAAACACTATGAAATATCTCGGAGTAGTCGTGGATAACAAACTGACTTGAAAGACCAATGTTAAGGAGCGGGTGATAAAAGCAACTAATGCTCTATACGCATGTAAAAAGATGCTTGGAAGCACATGGGGCCTCTCACCCGCTCTAATTCATTGGTGTGGTGGACTGTTACGCGAAAGAAAACGTACTTAAAATCTTTGGTACAGGTTCCACGGCTCGTGGCGCTTTGCATCACTGCGGCCATAAGAACAACTCTTAACCTTACCCCAATTGACCTCTTTGCGGAAAGGCAATTAAGTCTGCCGAGCGATTACGCATAACGAAAAAACTAACCAGAAAGCCCTTCGGACCTGGCTCCATAAGCAAGGAGGATGTGCTCGACTCGGTCTATATGATACCAATAATAAAATCGGGGAAAAAGAGGAAAACGATTATAAAGGAAGGTGGGTGGCGAAAAGGCATAGTACCGAAACGAAACACTTTCAACATATACAGGGTCGGCTATAAATTGGAAAAGGGGGTTGGAGCTGACGTCTACTGTGCGGAACAACGCATAAGAGCGTCATTCAAGCTTCCTGATTTCTGAACGGTGTTTCAGGCAGAGGTTTTTGCTGCCAAGCAACTATTAAAGCTATAAAATCTCCCTGTTCATCATGTGGTGGCGTAGATTGACTACCTGTAGAATAGCTAAGACCGTGTGCAAGCATACGTTTAACGATAAGATCACCGAATATGGTATATCTCACGATAGAATGAGCTGTAGAGCGCTCGTCGGTGTATTAAGAGGCCACCGCTTTGAGACAGCGCACGCTCATAAATTTAAATTAACTCACTGCGATGCTTGTTGGAAATGCAACGAGCCGGATGTAAAATAAACCCTTTGTTATGTCACTGTCCGGCTCTCTCGAAAACTAGACTTAAATACCTGGCACTTGATTTTCTAAAATTCGCAAATGAGACGCCTATCAGTATAAGTGATATGTACTTTCGCTAAAACAGGACTCTGATCTGGTATCGCTATGGACCTACTGGTCTCTGCGTGGTTTCGGCCTGCCAGTATAATCTAACCTAGCCTAGGTAGGAAGGTAGTTCCATTTAATGACATTCGTTGTTGTTGTTAATCATTTGACTCAAATGATCAAATTCATGCTACCTGGCCACTACAAGTATACAAATATATGCGTCACAAAAAAAAGGTTGAAACCGCTTTTTTGAGGGCGCCAATATATCTCTTAAACCAACTAAGCTGGGTTACTGAAACTTGGCACGGATGCATAAATTGTAAATACCCTATTTATGGTGAAAACTAGAAGCTTTTGGAGAAAGGGGCGTGGCACCTCCCATACAAACTTAACATCTCCTATCACTTATCTCTGGCAGCGCTTATTCTAACGTCCTGAAATTTTACACAGCTACATATTTTATCAGTAGCGTACTTATGGCAAAAAGTAGCTGATATTGGGAAAGGGGGCGTGGCACCTCTCATACAAACTTAACTTCTCAAATCGCCTATGTCTGGAACCGCATTATGCTAACGTCCTAAATATAGATAGGCAAGCATCATTCGACTGTGAACCATTTTCTCCTAGATTTCTAAATCGCGTTGTGCAATTGTTATTTTCTTTTTAATTTTTGGGAAAGATAAAATTTTTGGTGAAAATTTAGAAACATTTTTGAAGTTTGAAATTTGAATTTTTATAAGCTTTGTTATAGAATATCCTATCTACATACATAGTGTGACCAACTGTACGTAAATGACACGTACAGTACGTAAATTTGTAGACATGTACCGTGTACCGAAGCTAACCACAAAATCACGAAAATGTACGTAAATGGAATCGAAGAAATATTGTTGTACGTAAATGGTATCGATAGGAGCGCCCAATATACATACGAACATGCAAATTTTGTCTAATAAAAACTAAAAATATTATAATGAATCAGTTGATGGAAAGTGTAAACACCTCATTAAAAAATCGTCAAAATGACGATAAAATCCCCAACACTGGCAACGCTGTCTGCTGAATACTTTATTTGTGTTTTTCTTGCGTCCGTTAAGGGTAGGTAACTCAGCAAATTTATAGGAGTTGACTCAATGACTCCAACTCACTTTATGGAGTCAGTTCATTCAACTAACTCATTTAAGTCTTTGTATATTAAACTCGTTCGTATCGTAGACTCGTTTTGAGGCATAAGTGCGGTATAGCGGCCGTTGAGATAAAACAAAAATTAAAAGTGGGCGTATTGAACGCGTATTTTCTTTGATTAATCAGATTTGGAGCGATGAGAAATCACAACTGAAAATCGAGAATTTGCGAGATCTTTTGTTTGTTCGGTACAACATTAAAATGACTTGTGCGGAATTTTTCGAATTCGTAAAGAAGCAGCCTCAAATGCTGAAAGAAATTGCATCATATGGAAAATACGCGTTCAGGAAAACTATTCAAATTCAATGAATTGCATTACATAGGCCCACACTTTTGTAATTAGCAGCAATTGCATTATTTCAGCTTTGAATGTATGTATGTACCTAAATATTTCTCATTCCCCGAAAATATAAATGTGCTGAAGTTTGTACGTCAAAAATGTGTTTGGATATCGACAAATAAACAGCAATAAAATCGTTTCCAAAATTTTTCTTTAAAATTTTGTGTTGCTACAATCTTTTGTGAACGTAAATGAGTTTTTGGAAAAGTGGTCACACAATACATACATACATACCCATGATTCAATAACGAATAATAATTGAATCATGATACATACCTACATATATACATAAAATGGTTGCTGTTTTTGTTCTTCGGACTAAACTCAAAAAGCACTGGATAGAGTTCAGTCAAATTCTCGGAAGTTATATGGTCCTATTACCTATGGACTAACCACTAGAAAACTCGCTTGGTGGCTCTGGAGTCGAGTCATTTATAAGTATATTTATTTATTCACTGATTTCGTTCAAATTCGCCTTGTGAGCCACCTATATGATGAATTCGTTTGCTAAAAACGGACCCGGTGTATTATGGTCGAGATATTTATAAAATCCTTATTTTTTAAAAAACTTGCGTATTCATTTCATGATAAGCAATGGTTTTACAGAAAAGGGCCCAAGGATGGCGCTACTGCCGTAATATATAGAAACACCATGTGTTTGATCTGCTTTGGCCCTATGTTTATTTTATACGTACAGTGAACCCCTCTTAAGTACCCCCCCGCTTAAGTAACCAACATTTTTGGACACCGTGAATTTTTTAATATAATCTGAAGAAAATCCCTCTCTTTAGTACCTCCCCGCTTATTTAGCCAACCCGCCTAAGCACCTCAATTTTTCGTGCCCCATTTACAATTTTATTTATAATTTTCCCCTTTTAAGTGCTCTTTTAAAATTCCTTAAAATATTTACGTATTTTCAAATGCGGTAGAACAAATTCTAAAAAATCAGCGGTAACTTTTAGCCACTTGAAACTTGCACATTATTGCATTAAAATTGAATGGACTATAAAACTGTATACTCAAAAAAGTTTGAAATTATGATGCATTCTTTTTTAAGTGTTCTACAAAATCGTAAGCTTAGGTCTATATGGTATTTGTTAGGGAATGAACTGCATTTTAATTGATTGAAAAGCTTTAAGAATTAATAATAAACATAAGTGGGAAACAATAGCATTTTCAATTTGGTACAAAATGATGTGTCTAACCTCGACTCTTTAAACAATTTAATTATTGTAAAAATTACAGACCACTGCACTAAATATTTTTTTAATAAAGTTTTTCTTTACTTGTTTATGTGTTTAAATAATGCTACGATTTTGGTTTTAAGCTATGTATACTTCATTAAATGTTGTTATTCAAGAATTTATGTAAGTTAACAAGAAGATGTAACTACATCAGTAATTATGTTCGATGCGGGTACTTAAGCGGGTTCTTTTAAGTACCCAACCCGCCTAAGTACCTAAAAAAAAAACCGACATTTTTCGTGAGGTACTTAAGCGGGGTTTACTGTATTAAGTTTTCAGATGGCTAAATGAAATTGTGTATGCGCACCTTTGTATGGCGCCCTCATACACACTTAATGCGATCTTGCATTTACCTCCGATTAACGAAATTGCTCGGTGTGGCCATTTTTGCAGCAGTAAGACTCAAAGAAACCATTCATAAATATTAGGACGAATTGTAAAAGTGGTTAATCGACTAGGAAAGATTCGACCACATCCGTCCAAGAAGGAGCACGGTTGGTATATCAATGGCTTCATTTAAACGATATTCAAGATATCAACGACCCATTTAGCCGATGTACGGGAAAACTCTTCATCCTGTTGGGTAGCGAGGATTCTAGGTTTCAGAAAACCAGAACAGAAAACGTGAGCTTAGGTTTCCTTATAAGGACTTTTATTAGCTTACGCATCGTACCTATGTTGCAAGATCAAAGAAGATTATGCACGCTTAGCAGAGATTTCACAAGTGGAAATAAGACCATCGGCAAAGCCTTTGAATGAGGAGGATTCTGCTCTTTAGTCGTTTATTTTTTTTTTTTACTTTACATACCGTTTTTTCTTTTAAACGCTGGTTTTGCATTGGCCCATGCAAAAAGTTCTTATAAGACGCCGCGAAACAAGCGGGCATGGCTAGTACTTAAATAAATAAAAATAAATAAATTTTACTTATTTCAGCCGGCACATGAAATATGTAGGTATTACAATGTAGGACGCAAGAGATTTCTTTATTTCTTAATTATATTTAGGAGGGTTGCCAGCTGTTTCAGAAGTCTTAGCTAACTTATGCACAAATCCGAAGACGAAGACAATGCGAAGACGAGCACGAACACGAAGAAGAATACTAATATGGGGATCTAGACTAATATAAAAATACAAATAAAATTTCTGCAGTATGAAAGGAAATAAAAATGAACCGAATTAATGATACACATTATGGCATATATCTATCTATAAGCTGATGGTACATATGATTGAGGTTAATGTGGATCTGCTTCTATATTGCTAATTATTAATATCTTGCAATTCATATTGATTTACTAAATTTGATTCAATACAATCAAAACGAATTTCATGTACCGTTTTTAACTTGAATGTGATCTTAATAATATCACGTATTCTACGTTAAAGTTTAGCGGCTGTGACTCCGACACAGCCTGCAGGTCAAGACGAAGGCGCTAGACTGATCCTTTTCACATTTTCTGACACACGTATTATTTTGAGTTGTGACTCTTTTGAAGACGGTATGCGATATGTTAATTGTTTATCGGAGGGCGGTCTGTACATACAAGCCGAATTCAAGTTTTTTGCATACATTGGAAATTTTAAATTCAGAATTTGTTGAAGTCAATGGTGATACGTGAACCACAAAGCCTAATTTTTCGCAAAATCTGATGAGAAATTTAAAAGTAAATTTAGAAAAAAGAAACCGACTTAAAAAAAATATATATATATCTATATATATAAAGTATATATAAAGAATTACCGAAATCGGTTAACGTGGTCCAAAGTTATGCGGTAGCATACATAACAAAAAAAATAAAAAATTCCGACGAACTGATAACCTCCTCCTTTTTTGGAAGTCGGTTAAAAAGGTTTTACTTGGAAGAACATTCTTTAGAATTAGATTTTTTAAACGCAAGATTGCATCCAAAATAAGAAAATGATGAAAATAATAAAATAATGCATTCGTGGTTTTTATTATAAAACAAAAAAAAAGAATTACGACGAAGTCTCCTTTAACAGTTTACACTTTATATATTTTTGATAAAAAAGGTGCGAACTGCGTAAGCTAAAAAGTACTCCTCAAAGGCATCCCTGTGACGCAGAAAATCACTTTGATTTCACGGGATCACAGATTAGTGATTTTGTTTTGTTCTACGAATGCCCATATAAATTCTGCCTGTAGAATCGCCCACTGAATCCGAAAATCGAGTTAATTTTTTATTCAATGTATAAGTTTTTGAGATATTTCAATTTATCGTTATTCAGCTTAAAACAAAAAGTGTACATAAATATTACGTACTAATTTAACAATCTTAATACCAATTACGGAAAATGAAAGCTAACAAAATTCTCCATAATCCGTATATATGTACATCACTTTTCGATAGGTCTGATATTTCCTGACAAATAAATTAATACCTCCAGATTTTTTTTTTTTGATGAGAAATTAAAAGAATTATCAAACTTTAACACGAGACACGAATTTTAAAATAACAGATTCTGTGTAAATTTTTTGAAATTGTGGCAAAGCCTGTTCTGTTACAAAAAAATCAACCTACTAATGAAGAAAATCCATAGATAAATAACGAAGTAATGAGAGGTCGAATGAAGAAATGAGCACGAAAGAATGCTACTTACTCATACGCCATGTACACCTGAAGAATTCTTTTTTCTGTTATTATTTCATACAAAAATCCTTGCGCATTTGGATTTTACCATTCATTTATTTCTTGTTTATGCATCGATTTTCTTAATTTCTAACTTAATTTTTTGTACAGGAACGGGCATTCATACAAAATATGAATGAATTACAAAAATGCCGTTATTTTTTTATTTTTTTTCTCTGTTAAAGTTTGAACTTGTTTCAATTTTTTCATAAAAAAACAAACAAACTTGAGTGATTTTTTAATTTCTCAGAAACCTATAACCAGAAGGCCTATCGAAAAGCGGTTTATGGAGAATTTTGTTGGATGGTTTCCTTACGATTACGTATTACGATTGTTAGATTAGTTCGTAAGATATAAGTGATATTTTTATACCCGAGCGCCCTTGTGCACAAGGGTATTTTAACTTTGTCCACATAATGGTTTTTGTAACAGCCGAAACGAATCGAGATAGATATAGACAAATGTATACATAAATGCTCAGAATGAATAGAGAAGTCGATTAAGCCATGTCTGTCTGTCCGTTCGTCCGTGTACACGATTACTCGAGCAAAAATTGAGATATCTGAACGGTATGTAGATTGCCCAAGGTTGGTTGGTATTGGAAATGGGCGAAATCGGACCGTTACCACGCCTCCTTCTCATATAACGGTAGTTTTCAGAAATACGAAAACTGCGATATTTTAGTAACTGGGTCGTTCTTAAAAAACATGACCGTTCTGAATTTTGTAATTTTTAAAAATTAAGTTGGCCAAATATGTTTATAATTGGCCTCATGTGGTTACGGATGGTATCAACAATAGGAATCCATAACCAGCAGTATTTTTTTAATTTTTGGAGTTTTTGGAGTTAATAAGTCACAGAGTGGACCGGTAACAGAGGGGACAAATTAACTCAAAAATACCATATTTTAGCTTTTTATTCGAATTTTGGAGAATTTATTTGTCCACTTAATTAATGTACATAAAATATTTATACAAAAATTATAAAATAAATAAAAAATCACTTTACTCACCGTTTTTCAA
>NW_023459659.1:50354-51874 GCF_013731165.1 Rhagoletis pomonella | reverse complement strand
GATCAAAATTAGCGACAGCGAATGCTGGAATCCGGCTGCAGGGTTGAGTGGTGCAATTCACTACCTGTCGAAATACCTTAAAAGCCAGTTTCATGAAAGCAATTTAATGAAAATTTATTTTTTACTTGAATTTAATATGGACCCTGACAGAAAAACATCATTTTTCATTCAAATTGCTTTCGTGAAACTGGCTTTTAAAGTATTTCATCTGAAATAAGTCTGTGTATGTACATTAGACTGCATCACTCCCCATACAAAAAAAAAATCGGTACTGGTTTTCCATTGGAATTATAAAATATATTATATTTTAAGACGTCCACCGAAATATTACGGAAAAATATTAAGATTTACGTGAGCTGGACCGATTTGAAAATACCTCCAAAAATGGAGTTTTTTATAAATAAAAATAGTTTCTTAAAGATTTTTTTTAAATCCCCTCAAGTGACAAAACGGTTTAAGCTTAAAAAGTTTGCATATAAATATTTTTAGAAAATTTAAAAAATTTTTTAACGGAATCGTAATAATCAGATTTGTGATCTTTTTTCAGAGATTTGTATAAGAAAAACTTGAATAACCGAACCAGAACTCTTCCGATTTAGGCTTGTGAGGGGTCATTGGAAGGGCACTTTCTCACCCTTTTTATTTCTTTGCTAAAAACCTCATTCAAACGATGCAAGAGAAAGGTAGGGTGAACGAACTTCATTTAAATTTTTGGACAGAAATAAAAACAGTGGGAAAATACCTTTCTACTGAGATCCCATAAGTCTAAATCATAATAGTTTTGGGCCAGTTATTTAAGATTTTCGTACATCAATCGTTGAAAAAAGTAAAAAAACAGCATCAAAAATTTCATTATTACGATTCCGTGGAAAACATTTTTAAATATTTTTATGCAGATTTTTAAAGCTAAATCTGTTTTGTCATCTGAGGGGACTTTTTTCAAAAAGTTCTTTAAGAAACTATTTTTTCATAAAAAACTCAATTTTTACAGGTATTTGCAAATCGGTCCAGCTCACTTAAATCTTAATATTCTTCCGAAATATTTTGGTGGGCGTCTTAAAATATAATAAATTTTGTAATCCCGACAGAAAGACCGCAACTTTTTTTGGTGATGCAGTCTGATGTACATACATATATAGGATTTCTGTTGAACAATTATGCGCACCCATTTTGAAGTTGCCACCCGCTATACTTCTAGCTTCTAGGACAGATTCACTATAGAACCGGATCATTGTTGTCGCCAGGGAGTGAAGAGGAAAGAGTTCTTCAAATTCGTTTTGCGATTAACCGTGCTATAAAATGCTGCAGAATTGGAGAATTTCAAGAACTCCTTCACGGACATAATACTTTCGTTAGGTTATTTAAAGCGGCAAATGACCACCAAACCATAATCTTAGAAGATGAATGTGCCAATGAAAATCGTAGACGTGAATTGTTGGTGAAAATGTTGGACCAAAAAGTTTTAATAAACAAAAATTTATTTTGGGCGGGACGAAGTTCGCCGGGTCTGCTAGTTTTTA
>NW_023459659.1:44289-50254 GCF_013731165.1 Rhagoletis pomonella | reverse complement strand
GTGATCGTAATGCGTCTTCTGAACGGCTTGATACGTTAGCTGTCAAATTCAACAACGCACAACAGGTTGTCCCAAATGATCAGAAAAAAATTACGATCATCTAACACGCAACTGTTCAGTTGATCAGAAGTACAAAACAACGCGTTCAGAAGGTACAATCGCAACAGTTACTGAGCTATTGCGCCTTCTGAACGTGCCCATAGTTGTTGTTGTTGTTGTAGCGGCTACAACAACCCCGCCTATAGGGTCGGTCCACAGGGACAGCGTCGTTAGGGTTGTGGGGTTTTCCGGGCATGCGAAGAGATGTTTCGAGTCGTGAGGGGTCTCTCCGCATGCCGGACATTTATTCGGCACATCCGCATTTAGCCTTCTCAGGTAAGAGTTCAGCCTGCTGCAGTAGCCAGAGCGAAGTTGGGCTATTGTTGTTCTTGTCTCCCGAGGCAGATGGAGCTCCGTCGCGTCAATGTCCGGTGTTTGTGTGCCTAGAACGGCATTCACAGGTCTAGAGTCTACATAACTCGAGACTGAGTCCTTGTGAATGCCGTTCAGGGCCTGTCCGTCAGTTCATATAGATGCCTCCTGACGTGTCTAGGCGAGGGCTCCTCTGCAAGCAGCTTTCTGTTTGGGTGGCCGCATCTGTGGCTCCCAACCAGAAACTGCTTGCAGAGCATTATGTTATGCTCCCTAATTGAGAGCATTTTCGTCTCGTCATGGAGATGGTGTTCGGGTGACATCAGGAGGCATCCGGTCGCCGTCCTGAGTGCGGTGTTCTGTGCTGTCTGTAGCTTCATCCACTGCATGCTACTAGTCCCCGGCGACCACACTGGTGCTGCCCCAGGTACTGCCGGCTAGCGACATGAGGACTTTGTTGCAACTCTGTACTTTGTTGACAATAGCGGTTGCGTGCGCAGAGAAGGAGAGCAGGCTGTCGAATGTTACTCCGAGTATTTTGGGGTTATTCACCGTCGGAATTGGTGTATCATTGACGTGAATTCCCAGCGGTAGCCTGACCTCCTTCGTCCAGGTTTTGAACATGGTCGCAGACGATTTCGTAGGGGAGAGGGCTAGACACTTTGCAGTGAAGAAGCGAGAAAGATCGGAGAGATACCCGTTTACTTTCGAACACAGGTCATCAATTCCATTTCCAGTCGCCATGATCGAGCAATCGTCGGCGTAGGAGACAATCGAGACTCCCTTTGGTGGTTTAGGGAGCTTTGAGATATAAAAGTTAAACAGTAGCGGGGATCCGACACCACCCTGTGGAACCCCCTGTTTGATTGTCCTTAGTTTGCTCGATTTGTCTCTAAATATTACCGACGAGTGTCGACCACTCAGATAATTTGCCGACCACCGTTTGAGCCTCTGTGGGAGAGAGGAAGCCTCTATATCTTCTAGTAGCGTTGAATGGCTGACAGTGTCAAAAGCCTTTGACAGGTCCAACGCTACTAGAATCGTTCTCTCACAGGGACGGTTGGGGTTAACGCCACGAGTTATCTGAGTGTTTATGGCGTTAAGTGCTTTTGTTGTACTGTGCACTTTACGGAAACCATGCTGATGCTTCACTGGGGTCAGGTGGCTCGTGAAATACGGGAGCAGCAGGGCCCCAAGTGTCTTCGCTACCGGGGAAAGGAGCGTTATCGGTCGATACGAATCTCCTTTGTTGGCAGGTTTCCCCGGTTTGAGCAGTGGGACCACTCTCCCCACCTTCCAGATATCTGGGATAATGAGAGTGGCCATAGACAAATTGAGGACCTCCGTTAGGTACGCTACTCCCGCAAGACCCAAATTTTTCAGCATCAGCAGGTATATTCCGTCGGGACCCATGGCTATGGAGGCTTTCGCCTTCCCGATGGCCACCTGAACTTCACCGCAAGTGAAAGCAAGGGGGCACAATTTGTTGGCAGTTTGTGCAGCCTTCTGGTCACTCGACGCTTGGTTTTGTCCACCGGAGGATGCAGTATGAACTGTCGGCTAAAGTAGCTCGCGCATCGCTCCGGGTCCGACGAGGCATGGTCGCCGAAAGAAATTTCGACTCTGTCGTCGTGCTTCGTCGGATTGGACAGTGACCTCAAGGTTGGCCAAAGCTTACTCACACCAGAGGTGAAGTTACAAGTCTTCAGATGTTCTTCCCATTTCTTCCGCATATGTACGTTCACTAGTTTCCGAATCTCCGCCTTGAGATCCCTGATACGGGGATCACCGAGATAGGCCTGACAACGGCTGTCACGCTTATCGGCTAGGACAGCCGCTTCGGCAGGGATATTTGGGCGTGGGTCAGTGATGCATCCTGCCGGTACGAATCGGGCTGCAGCAGCAGTGACAGCCCTGCGGAACTTACGTTCACCAAGGTGGACGTCGGTTGGTGAGGGGAGAGCAGCGAAGCTGTTTTCAGTAAATTCCGCAAAGCCTTTTCAATACGCTTTGGAGAAGTTGATATTGATATATGTTCGGTGCTCCGCGGAAGCAAAGTCGGTTGGTTTATCGATCGAGATGACTATCGGTAGATGGTCTGATGCCAAAGTCCGCATAGGTCGCCATGATATGCTGTTTATCAGACCAGCGCTGACTATTGTTATGTCTGGCGAGCTACAGCAGCTGCCCATAATCCTAATCATTGTGCAGAATGTCGAATCGTCTATCTGCTCAGCCAAATCGGTTCCCCTACGATCGTGTGACAGGCTTGATTGCCAAAGATCGTGGTGCGCATTTAAGTCACCTACTACCATTCGGTTTTCACCTCTGAGGAGCGCACCTATATCAGGGTGATATCCTGCCGGGCAGCAGGTGACAGGGGGTATGTAAACGTTGAATATTTCGAGTTCAACATCTTTTGACCGGATAGCAATGCCCTGATGCCTGGGTGGTATCTCTGCGGTCGATGTCTACTTCGATAAGACGATACTGCACGGTGTGGCGCGTGATGAACGCTAAGCCACCACCATTATCTCGCTCGCGATCTCGACGGTGCACATTGTACCCGGCACAATTCAACAATGTTGAATTGCTGTGCAGCTTCGTCTCTTGGACCGCACCTATCAGTATACCATGCCTTCCCATAAAGACGGTTATCTCCTTGATCTTGCTCTGAAGCCCGTTGCAGTTAAATTGAAGGAGCTTCATTTGGTTCGGGAGACGTGTTGCAGTGCGGGGTGTGAGAGATGTGTGTGGCCGTAACGCCATTGGCTGTGTGCGCTGCTGAGGTGGTTGCCGCCCTGTGGTGGTGGTGGATGGCGTCACGGTTGAAGTTTGCGACCGTGCTGCGCAACACGGGCCCTCAAATTTCCTCGTCCAATGTCGCGTGGTGCACAGACCTGAACATGCCCTAAAGTGGCACCAGCCATGGCAGGTATTGCACTTGACTGATGTCACATTACGGAATATCCTGGTCTGACATACTGGTGGTGCGGTTGTGTGTGTTCTGTGGTCTGTCGCGGTTATGGTGTAGTCTATTGTGTTGTTATGTTGTTGTGCTGTGGTGTTTGTGTGGGACTGTTCAGGTGGACTGGGGTTAGCCGTGGAGGCTGCTCTGTTTGAGCAGCAGGGGGCCACATACAATGTGGTCCACTGCCGATGTGTCCGTAGTCCTGAGCAGACTGTGAGATGACTCCACCCCTCGCAAGCATTGCACGTGACTGAGGTGGAGTTCTGGTGCAGTCGTCTCTGGCATACACAGCAGGTGTGGGTTTCTGGCCCTGGGTTTGACTCGATGCCAGCCCTGAGTAGAAGAAAACGTAGCGAATGTAGCCCTATGGACGAACAACTTCTGAGATACTTCGCCGACCTAAACGGGGTTAGATCGCCGAATTAACAGCCCTTGGTCGGGTAAAACCCGAGTCATTCCGGTACGTAGAACCGGCTGTCGTGGGAATGCGTGCCCATTGTATTCTGTTCCTGTTGCACGTGAAGAACTGTCAAATTGCATATAAAGATTATTTCTGTGAAATAAGTGTGAATTTCCATAACATTTCATCAGCAAAGTAGTATTCTGTTCACGCTGTGAAAAAGCTTGCAACATGTTGGCAACATGAAGCTAGCAACACAATTTCCATGGAAATTTAAAATTCGAACACACTGGCTCGTTTTTAATAGTTTTATAAACATTTTAGTAAGTCAACTAATGTTTGTATATAACGGTATACGCAACAAATATGATTGCAAATGAACAAAGAAGATTTTAAAATTTTCAAAAACTAACAATTAGCAACCGCTATGGTTAGCAGTGCTCGCTACCATTTTACAGGGCCTGTGCTCAAGCCCAGTTTCCGAACAACATCAAAAAATAAAATAAAAAAAAAAGGTTTTTTTCTAGTAGCGTTCACCCCTCGGCAGGCAGTAGCAAAACCTCCGAGTGTATTTCTTCCACGAAAAACAGCTTCCCGAAAAAATTCAATTGTCGTTCGGAGTCGGCGTAAAACTGTAGGTCCCTCCTCTACGCCATGAATCGGAGGAGAAGCAGATCTAAAAGGTATGTTTGGCAGCTCAATCAAGTTAGCGGCGCTGAAATGAAAAAATTAAGAAAAAGTTTGTTCGTATTATTGTGCTCACTGTGTGCTATTTTCGGTCACTTTTCGTTTTTTGTTTAACCGTATCTTCGGAAAACATTCATTCAATGAAGTCTTTTTACTACTTATCCGGGCTTTTTACGTGCTTTCAAAATATTGCCAAGTTAACTTTGAAAAACCGCTTAACGTCACGCTATCTGGCCGACTTCTTAAACTTTAGACGCACACGGATACATATTATTGAGGAATTACGTGCTATTTTTGGGCTTTTTAGAGTCACAAAAATAATTATAGGAGTTCATCCAGTTTCCGAGATAATTAAGACATTACTGGGTTAACTGTGACTTAGCAAAACATCCATCCAATGAATCCTTTTTACTGCTTATCTGGGTTTAATATTTTGGAAATAGATGTTTTACTAAGTTACATTTAACCCAGCAAAGTCTTAATTATTCCGGAAACTGAGTGAGCACCTTAAACAATTTTGACGGCCCTAAAAAGCCCCTAAAAATATCACCCGATTCCTCAGAAATATATATCCGTGTTCGACCAAAGTTTATAAAGCTGGTCGGCTACCGCGACGTCAAGCGATTTTTCAATGTTTACTGGGCAATATTTGCAAAGCACATAAAAAGCCCAAAATAATAAACCCAGATAAGCAGTAAAAAGTATTCATTGGATGGATGTTTTGCTAAGTTACGGTTAACTTAGCAAACTCTTAATTAATTACCAAATGATCGGAGCCCAAAAAAAACGGAAAGTGGCCGAAAATAGCACACAATGAGCACAATAATACGAACAAATTGTTTCTTAATTTTTTCATTTCAGCGCCGCTAACTTGATTGAGCTGGCAAACATACCTTTTAGATCTGCTTCTCCTCCGATTCATGGCGTAGAGGAGGTAGTCTTAATTATCTCGGTAACTGGATGAGCTCCTATAATTATTTTGGTAACTCTAAAAAGCCCAGAAATAGCACGTAATTCCTCAATAATATTTATCCATGTTCGACCTCAAGCGATTTTCAATGTTTACTGGGCAATATTTTTGCCAAGTTTTCAATGCTCAACGGGCCCAAAATAATAAACCCAGAGAAGCAGTAAAAAGTCTTCACTGGATGGATGTTTTGCTAAATTACAGTTAACCCAGCTGAGTCTTAATTATCTCGGAAACTGGATGAGCTCCTATAATTATTTTGGAAACTTTAAAAAGCCCAAAAATAGCACGTTATTCCTCAATAATATTTATACGTGTTCGACCAAAGTTTAAGAAGTGCGCCAGATAGCATTACGTCAAGCGGGTGTTCAATGTTTGCTGGGCAATATTTTGAAAGCCATAAAAAGCCCAAAAAAATAAGCCCAGATAAGTAGTAAAAAGACTTCAATGAGTAAATGTTTTGCAAAGTTACGGTTAACTTAGCAAAGTCTTAATTATTTACCAAATGGTCGGATCCCAAAAAAAAAAA
>NW_023459659.1:42506-44189 GCF_013731165.1 Rhagoletis pomonella | reverse complement strand
AACAAATTTTTTCTTCATTTTTTCATTTCAGCGCCGCTAACTTGATTGAGCTATGTTTGGCGGGTGTGCCTAGCTTATGTTCAATATATAGCTTCCGTTTTGGTACTAAGCTTCGTACTGTGCGGACGTGTGTTTAGCTTGCTCTTCAGTAATTTTTATTATTTGTGTGCCATTCGAATAAATGGTGAGACAGTGACTCTTGTTTAAATAATATATAATTATGCCGTGCGTTTGCGGCCAAAAAGTGGAACGCACACAAGATAAAGTGAAATCCGCAAAATGCAATCATTTTAAATGTGTTAATATTTTGCCGGCTGATGCTGAGTTTTTGGCAAGCTCCGATAAGCCGTTCTTTTGCGATGTCTGTGCTGCCGCTCGGCGTTACTCTAGAAATCTAGAAGAGAATACGGCTTTTCTTTGCTCTTTTGTTTCGGCTTCTTTATCTAAGCAAAGTGGCGTTGAACAGAGCATCACCGGTAGCTCACTACAACAAACATTGCCAAAATTAACTACTTCGGCGCAGCAATCCGAAATAGATAGCGGTCATAAGGAAATCGGCAGTGTTAAAAAGCAACAATCATCCACGAAAACGATATTAAAAGAGATTGCTGCTCTTAGAGCAGAGAACGCTCGTGTTATCACATTGGCGTGCGCACTGCGCGATGATAAACAACGCTTAATCAAAGAAACAGAATGTCTGAAAATGGAGCTTCAATCATTACAGAGCAAAATTCGGTATTATGAGTTGTCATCGGCAATTTCTTTATTAACGGCTGAAGTTAAATGCCTTCGCCAAAACACTAGCATCCCGGCCCACAACAACACTGCTTTAAATTCTGTTTCGGATGCTATTTCTACATTCACTGCTGGATCTCCTGCTTTGCCTGCTACTTTACATGGTGTTTCGCCTTCGTTGTTTGCTGCCGATGTTACTTCCCAAACCTGCAGTGTCTCTGATACCTCACTCTCTTCCGCCGCTGCTCCCAGTGTAAATAAAGTTCTGTCATCTGCTTTGCGCGCTGATTCGCTTGTCTTGCCTTCTGTTGATGTCACCTCACAAGCTTGCAATGCTTCTGGAACTCTCTCACTCTCATCTGCCGCTGCTAATATTTTAAATACTGTTCCGTCATCTCCTTTGCATGCTCATTCGCCTGTCTTGCCTTCCGGAGAATTCACCTCACAGACCTGCAGTAGTTTTGATACCCGCTCACTGACATATGCTGCTGCTGCTGCTGCTATTGAAAACATTGCACCGAGGGTGAATTATGTTTCGCACTCCAGCGCTTCTACAATGCTCTGCCTGCATCCTGAAGCACAGTGGCCTATTGCCAGAAATAAGAAGCCCAAAAAGCAAAAAGTTGCAGAAGATGTCGCGATCGGCCTAAGTAAAAGTACCGAGCTTGATGTTGTCCCTTCAAAAAAATGGCTTCGTATTGCCTCTTTTACACCTGCAGTCATGAGGATAACATCGTCGCTTACGTCTCGAAAAACGCCAATATAGATCGCATTCATTTGGCCTGTTATAAACTTGTAAAAACAGATGCGGATACTAATTCATTGAAAAAGATTAATTTTAAACTTGGTGTAACTGCATCCCTTTTTGACCAAGTTCTGAGTCCTACGCTTTGGCCTGCTGATGTAAAGGTTCGCCCTTTCAAAATTTTTCGAGTGCAGAGTCAACCG
>NW_023459659.1:40320-42406 GCF_013731165.1 Rhagoletis pomonella | reverse complement strand
CTGTAGCTCGTTTCTGTAACAATTCTCTACCAAGGCGAATTGAGATATGAATTCGCCGCCCTGTTCTCTACTGCTAATTAGTAGGTGAGAGTGACTCATTTTCTCTACCAGTAGAGAAATAATCGGTAGAGAAAAGTTACAGAAACGGGCTACTGATAAATTTCTCCAGCGATTTCACTGAATAAACTTGATAAACTGAAGCCAGTGCAACTCTGTCGCAACTCTAGCTATGTTTTCTTGGGCAACAAACGGGATCCGCATAAAAATTTTGCACGCAAATTTAACAAGAACGGTATGATCCTGACAGAGATCTGGTTCAATTATTATCCGTTCTGTTTGTTTTGTTTCACTGATAATTTGGCCGCAAAGTTTGGTAGCCGTGACAAATGAATTCTTACACAAACAGACATTCTGCCATTGTTTCTTTTAACTTGCTTCAAATAAATAGCCTTTATGTTATATATATATATATTTAAATAGATATTATCTCGTAAATATAATTTTTTTTCCATTTAGTGAGTTAGTTTCTATAATTTCTTTATCCTCGTGCTAGTAGTAAAAGGTTAGTGATACTGTGCTCTATAACCAAAGAAAACGCGACTATTGTCGCATGTGTAAGCGAAAAGAGAGTGTTGGTCGTTCATGTAACAGAGTGCGTAAACTTATAAGATTATCTGCTTGATAAAGTTATCGGTTTAGATGAATACCACTAATATGTGTTGCTGGAAAAATTTCACGGCTGTGAACAGAATACTTACCTTTTGAAATGAAGCACTGATATGTACATACACACATACGTACGTATGCACCATGATGCAATAATTAAACTCCCTTAACTCCCTTACAAAAGGTTGCACACACGCACGCACCCACTCACTAAGGTAGCCGATTTTGTCAAGAGGGAGCAAGAAAACTGTTTTCTGAAAAACCTTTTATTATTGAACCATGCGTATGCACGTTCCTCACAACAAGCCTCCCAACCAGCGTTGCCGTTTGCTTAAATTTAAGCAAAATTGTTTAAGTTTTCCTGCCTGTTAAAATGTTAAACTTTTCTTCGTATTGCTAAATTTGTTTATTAAAATAGTCAAAAAGGATAATTTTCCTCAAAAATTCATAGTCAGAAGAGTTACTATTTCAATAAAATTTTCAAATTTATTTTAAGAAGACTGTCATCCTGATCCCATATAAGGTTCCAGTAAATGTTGCTCTACGCAATTCCCGATCTGGGGTCGTCGCATTTTCAAATCTCCGAGTGCACCTCTGCCATGAAATCGCTTCTCATAAAACCTTTTGCCGTTTGGAGGCGACCTAGAACTTTAGGTCCTTTCGTTTGCGTGACAAGGTCAACACGCACATTAGGGTTCCTCATCAAAAGTGACAAACTGTTGATAAACTTGATAAAATGATAAATTTATCATTTTGATAAAAGAACTGTCAAACTTTGTGTGGAAATCTATTTAACCAAAACATATCACTATATCCGACGATTTTGGTGGATACACGAATAAATTTCAGCAAAATTCAAGCCTGACAGACAGCCAGGTGGTCGATTTTGCTACGAAAACATCAAAAGCAAATTAGCACAATGGACGAGGTAAGAATGAAACGTAACTAGCCGGATAATTTAAATAATAATAAATATTGTGCCATTATTTACCAAGGTGCGTTCATGAAATAATGCGGATAAACTAATAAATTTAAGAAATGTATCCCTTTACCACTTTCGATGAAGATTCCTATTTTGGATAACATGATCAGTGTGTCCAGATTGTTTAAAAAAAAAGCGAAATTTTTGAAAAAAAATCGCCAAAAATCGCCAAGTTTTTTTTTATTATAATATATTTTGTTATAATATATTTTTTAAAACCAAAAACGAATATAATACCTTCAAAGGGTAATAATTAATAATTCAAATCACTTACATATATAATAGTGATATACAAACAATTTTCTTTAAAAATACGCATACTCTTTAAAAATATTTGTTCGATTTCATTGTAAAGAAACATACTTGTTTGTTTTCTGACGGTATGACTACGGTCGGCCGCTGTGGTGTAGTGGTAAGCAGTGGGCGCTTTCACTCATC
>NW_023459659.1:39608-40220 GCF_013731165.1 Rhagoletis pomonella | reverse complement strand
GTTTTTTTCTTAACAGCGGTCGTCCCTCGGCAGGCAATGGCAAACCTCCGAGTGTATTTCTGCCATGAAAAACAGCTTCCGATAAAAATACAATCGCCGTTCGGAGTCGGCGTAAAACTGTAGGTCCCTCAGCTTTGTGTGACAAATCAAGGCGCACGCCACAAGTCGGAGGAGAAGCTCGGCCAAACACTAACAAATGTGTTAGCGCCAATCTATTATTATTATTATTATTATTATGACTACGGTGACCATATTAACCAACGTAAAATAAAGGACATATTTTTCAAAATGGTTTTGGAATACGTACATACAACTTGTGATTTAAATCAAATATTTACCAGTTAGTTAACCGATTCCGAAAAATGAAGCCAAATCCATTTCAAGGACTTCGCCATCCTTGGCTGCCCGCCGAAGCCAGCACACAGTGGTTCAAAATTGGAATTTAATGTTCATAATCCACCGTAGTCATAATTTCTCAACCAATTTTTACTAAAAAACCAAAAAAAAATTATTTTGGTGAAAATTATTTTATAACATTTCAATTTTTTTTTTTTGTAATTTTTTTGTTTTGGGGAACCATACAAATGTTTTTAACTAGTCTTTGTTATATAA
>NW_023459659.1:38249-39508 GCF_013731165.1 Rhagoletis pomonella | reverse complement strand
CCTAGGAGGATAACTTTTTTGATTTAACGTAATGCCAAAATATCTTTTGGGTTAGACTTTATATTTGACTCGATGCTACGCATATAGTTATTGCAAAGAAACTTATCTAAACAATTGAATTGCTTTTGATACTGCTGGAACTTAGAGAAGAAACTTTGGTTGTTGTGTTTTTTGAACTTTTTGTAAAATTTGTTGCGCTGATTCTTAAGCGATTTAAGTTCCCGATTGTACCACGGAAGCTTGTAGAGTCTCCTTTTAATTAAGGCAATATTTTCAAGAAACAGCTCATTCAGATGAATGACGAATATAAAGATATCATAATCCAAATGACCGCTTCTAGTAGATATGACACTCGATTTGGAACGAATGCCACCCATGTATTGGCAATAGATCTTTAAAGTGTGATGTAATGTGGAACGATTTTCCGTCATCCCTTGTCAAATTTGGTTTGGAGACAAACCGGTTTCGGGGTTTTGCCATCTTCAGTGTCATTTTTCGTTCTGAATAGTTTCTGTTTGTCCGTCACTATTTATAGCCGTGTTAAATCGTCGTTGGTTCATAGTTAGGTACGTCTGAGCGGATTATATTCTTTCGTTCAACCAGTAGTTTCAGTTCTGTGTGTACATCCTCAGGTAGAAATTAGCTGTTAACCTCTTCTTTGATTAATTGTTGCATGGATTCGCAGGTAGGTAAAAATCAGTTATTTTCTTTCTCTTTGTTTCTATAGTTTGGACCTGCATTTCATTGTTTATGGTGGTTGCAGGTAGTAGAAGGTTTTAGCATTTCTTTGTTGTAGCCCCTTATATGTTCACGATATCTTGCTTTTATCTTGCACCCTGTTTGTCCTATGTAACTATGTTGACATTCGCAAGTCAACTTATATACACCTTGCTTGTCTAGTGGGTCTTCCTCGTTTGCACTATTTGAAATATTATAAATTTTCGGAAAATGGGCGCAGCCACGCCCACTTATGGTTACATGTGTATATCTTGGTAACCGCTACACCAATTTCTTCCAAACTTTGCACAGTTGTTGGCCTTCGCACAATATACCAAATGGCCGAAAATTTTCCAAATCGGACAATAACCACGCCCACATCCCATATAACGGTAATTTAGAGAATTACAAAATCTTCGATAAATCAGTAAATATTAAAGCTAATTTATTCAAAATTGATGTTTGCAACAATTCTTTACCAAGAAATACGTTTATGATAAAATTTTGAAAAATGGGCACACCCACTTATGAATACATATATT
>NW_023459659.1:36817-38149 GCF_013731165.1 Rhagoletis pomonella | reverse complement strand
TTCCATCGGCAGTAAAGATGGGTGAAAAATTTGTGAGCACGCCAACTTGTTCTGATGTTTCAGACAGTTTTCAGGCACCTAATCAATTGTCGTCCATCAATTTTGGCAGTTTGAGTCTCTCTTCAGATGATATCATAGAAGGAATCCTAAGGTTAAAACCCTCTACTCAAAACGGGTGCTGATGGACTCTCAGCTGTTTTTTTTTAAATTGTCCGGCGATTGTCACTCCGTTGAAAATGCTTTTCAATAAATCTTTGTCTTCTGGAAATTTTATTGATGACTGGAAGCTGACATCAATTTCTCCGCTTTTTAAAAGCGGTAATAAAAATGACGTCTGTATTTATAGGCCTATTTCGAAGCTCTCGACTGTCTCCAAACTGTTTGAAAGCATTATCAAAGGGAAGATGGTTTTTGCTACTAAGAGCATTATTTCACCTAATCAGCATGGATTTGTTGCTGGACGTTCTAAAGTCTCCAATTTAGCAGTGTTCAGTGAATACTGCATTGCAGCTATATCGGCAGGACTCCATGTTGACTGTATTTACACAGATTTTTCGAAAGCGTTTGATAAAGTTTCACTTAAAATTTTATTACACAAACTTGCAGTTTTGGGCTTTCACTCTATTTTTCTTAAATGGATAAAATCCTACTTAAGCGATAGGCGGTGCGTGGTGACAATCGATGGCGTTTCTTCGGAACCTTTCATTGCCACATCTGGAGTTCCTCAAGGAAGCATTTTGGGTCCACTACTGTTCGTTTTATTTATTAATGACATAAGCAGCTGTTTCTCGTTCAACTTTTTGCTGTACACAGACGACTTAAAAATATTTTCCGTGATTAAAGACTAGACTGATGCAAAGTATCTTCAAGCGGATTTGGATACGCTGTGTGTCTGATGTGAGAAGTGTGGTCTTTCGTTAAACGTAAAAAAATGTTTTGAAATTACTTTTTCGAAAAGTCACAATATTTCAAAAACGTCTTACACAACATCTAATAATGTGCATCAATCTGTTGTAGAAATTAAGGACCTTGGAGTAATTTTTGACACGCATTTCTCATTTAACAGTCACATAAATTTTATTTTAAGGCATATTCGATTCTAGGTTTTGTTCGCAGAAACAGTTCAAAATTTTCGGACCCTTATACGCTAAAATTGCTTTTTACAACTTTTGTGCATTCTAGGTTAGAGTATGCTGCTTTTATGTGGCGACCTTATTTCCAATTTTCTATTAATAGGATTGAAAAGGTTCAAAAAGTTTTCTTAAAATCTTCCCTTCGTTCTTTAAAATTTTCTGATCCTATCCCTTCCTATCATTCACGCCTGCTCTTAAT
>NW_023459659.1:25740-36717 GCF_013731165.1 Rhagoletis pomonella | reverse complement strand
ATTTGTGGGTTTGTGGTGGTTTCTACCATTTACAATAAGTTGCAAATAATCAACTTTTCTCAAAAAAAGATTTAACAAATCTGTGTGCAAACCCCTTTTTATTTTAGTGGTAGAATCGAAAAAAAAAAATTTGGTAGATTTTCCAATTCATATTTTATTGGGTATACATATCGCACACCGTCGTCAAAAGAAGCACAACTCAAAAATTAAATCGGGAAATATAATTGCTAGTGGGTCGTACAGATTCCACGCAATTGGAGCAAAAACAAGTATAACATTAGTTTTCTAGTTAGAGAATATAATCATGAAGAAAAGAATATTTTATTTGTATGCAAAAAAATCTACCAAATTATTTTCCCATTGCATAATACTTTAGCAAATATAAATAGGCGTATTTTTGAAATATTAGAAAGTTAAGGCACAGATATATTTAAAGCAAAATTTATGATGTACCTTTTTAAAAATCTATTGATTAATTTTTATATTTCGAATTACAATTGAGTTGAAATTCTAGAGTTATGGGAAAATTGTAAACAAATGTTCTGTCTAAAAATGTGGTAGATTTTAAGCCTTGTGTGGTAGATGTAGTAGACACCCAAATTAAAAAAAAAAATACGTGGTTGATCTACCACACATGTGGTAGAAGCTTGCACACTGTTCTAAACGTATGTTTTTAGCAAATTGATGTTTAAAGCTAGCAATATATCCCATGTCCATTTTCCAAACCTATAATAATAAACATGGCAGTTTTTTAGAAATTTGGTTCCTGTAATTAAGGAAATATTGTAGTTTTGGCATTTTTCGAAATTACCATTTTATGAGAGGGACCAGGTTATTGTTCGACTTTTGTATTTTCAATACCCTGCTGCCCTAGATAAAAAACCCTCGTACAGAATTTGGTTGAGATATCTCAACTTTTGCTAGAGTTATCGTGTACGCAAATAAACGGACATGGACTTTTTATTCTGAGCATTTTTATGTATATATACATACATAAGTAGTACATACGAACATAAATGTATGTATCCATATCGATTAATTTTGGTTGTTCCAAATATACGTTATTTGAAAAAAGTTATGGTACCCTCTTGCAGAACTGCGTTGTAAATATGTTTAGGAAACATTTAAAGTAATAGTTAATTAAAAAAGTTTCTCAAAGTAATGGAACTCCTCAACCCCTTTAAAAAAAAACAGGAACCCTTCTGAAATTTTGTTTTGAAAGTTTTCATATTTGAAAACTGAAAAAAATCACAGTATACAGCAAACCAGCCATTGACAATATGCTTATTTGAAAACTAATACATGAAATGTTGTGAATATATAGGATTTTTTTGTCATTAACCCATAGGCAACAACTGGTGCAAAAGTACCTACAAATGTTTGTTGATATATTTGAAATGTAAATTTGAACAGCAAAATTCGTAAAACAAATTATAATAAAACAAAAATATTGTTAATTACTACGTGGGAGGAGGGCGTGGTTATTGGCAGATTTCGACAAAATTTAACACTAACCTAAATTATACCAAAGGCAACTTCGACACCGACTTTCGTTATAATAACTAAATTTTGTTCGAGTTAGCGTGTTTACAAACATAGAGGGCTGAACTAGTTCATCTCGTCATTCTGAATATATGTGTATATACGTACATACATTTTATACGGTTAACAAACGCGCTCGCTTATCTGCATAAACCGTCTTTACTTGCATTAATTCATGCATTATCCTCTTTCAAATGTGAATAATCGGCTGAACAAATACACACAAATTACGTGCATTTGAAAATTGGAGAGTTGTACCATAAGCTAAGTAATACTTCTTTTACCGCCTAATCGATGGGACCATTTTACAAAGTCAGCCTACCATTATTCACTCAAAGTTGTGTTCAGAACACGGTTTGACTTATGTAGGAACTGCATCCGGTCATAATTGCTAACGCTTCACGCTTCATTTGCTTGGAATTTCGTGTTTCTCGTTATTTTATTTTATGTGACTTGAAAATATTTTTCACTATAAGAAAATATTTAAATTGGATTTCATTTGGGTTAACGAAAACGACAACTGTGAAAAAATATCAACCAATACATTCAAACAAAATGTCAAATAAGCATGTTTACATTTTTTGTTTTGGCTACCTGGATCACTGTATACTGTGAAAAAAATATTTAGTACAAAAATAATTGTGATAAATCAATTTTGTATATTCTTCTGCGAAAAAATGTCTACAATCGATGATGTATATGTATACATATCAAGATGTGTCCGTTTTGCTCTACGGTTGCGATAAGCTGCTTTGGAATAAATAATATTGCACGAGTCATTGGCTTTGGGTTAGTGGCAGAAAACTTCAATACATAAGTATATATACTTTGAAATAAAATATTTGTTTTTGTTTCAATTCCAGATATGTTCAAACTTTAAAGTATAAAATATATCAACCCTGGGAACAAATTATTGGTACTGAATGGTAAAAAAAAGTGTGCATTCATTCTAAATATACAATCATGTGTGAGTGTGAATGCTGCTGAACATTCACATTCTATACTGAATGGCAATCTAGCATTCAATAACAAAACACAGTTTGTTTGTTTTAAAATATTTTAAGCCACTCAGGTATGAAGTTTTTATTTATACAAACCAACAATCAACATTTTGAAAGGAATGCCGAGTGAATGCAGACTATGTTGATTCAATCATTTTACAGCTCTGATAAACATACACATGAAATGTTTAAATTTACAAACATTTTGAAAGTAAAAATATATTTTTTACGAATAATAAATACAAAGTGCCAGGGGCGCACGCAGGAATATATTTTTGGGGGGAAAGGATTTATACTTCTAAATATATATCGTCAGAAAATACTGAAAATTCGCTCTTTAAAATACATTTATGCAAGTTTTATGTACAGTATGAAATAAATAAATAAACTTTTTAAAGTTTCATAAATTGCATGATATTTACATAAAATTTACAAAGAACTCAGACATTTTCAACCGGCTTCAAAAAAGGGCAGGTTATCAATTCTTCGGAGTATTTTTACTTCTTTTATTTATTCCGCCGCATAACTTTGCACCGCGTGGACCGATTCCAATAATTCTTTTTTTTTTACCGGAAAGATGGTACCTTAAGGGTCGTCCCGTAATTTGGTTTAGATCCGATCATTAAATCATGAAAAAAAATAACGGCTAAAGATGCACTCAAGTAATAGAAAATTTTACAAAAGAATTTTAATATAAATAAATTAATTAATTTCACGAAATTTTTACACTTTTTTATTCATTTTCGTCGATTTCTCGTTTCTCATTTTTTAATACTTCGAATAACGAAAATTTAACTGAACTTGTATTTTTAACATGTAGCTCATTTTGGTGGAACGAATTCGAAGTTAGCAAATTAAATCTTCGAATGCTTATTAAGTACATATTAGTGGTAAACTTTTTTAGGCTGTACAGTCTAAACAGCAACAGTAAGTGAGTATGCATTGCATATTTTTAGGACAATGTTTTCATTCGCAGTTAAACTTTAAAGAGCTGTCAAGAAAAAAGAAAAATTCTTACAAAATGACGCACAAGAAATGGAAAATAAATTTTTTTCTATAAAAATTTCTTAAATCATAATAAATTTAACCCCAAAACCCACCCCTTGTGTGCGCTACGTGACAAATCTGATATGTAAAAGTAAACAGACAGTATTTAATTTTACACATACTAGGAGAGGAAACTGGTTACCCCTCTTTATATGCGTAAATTTAAACGAAAATTTTTTAGAGGAAATTTTAAACAATTTATGTGTAAACTGTGAAAATGTGAACAATAAATGTTTAAAACTCAAAAAATAAATTTGAAATTTGTTCTACGCCACACATATGATAAGTAAAAGTAAGCAAGCAGTGTTTAATTTAATTAACACGGTGTGTAAATTGGCATTCATTAAGAGAGGAAACTGGTTACCTATCTTAATATGCGCAAATTTAAACAAAAATTTTTTAGAGTGTAACACACGAGAGTTCGATATTCTTAATGGTTCAACAGGTCGATTTAGTCTGACATTCACGGCGCCTTTTCGTACTTGTCGAGTTTTAGTAATTACTCTACCTCAGCACCACCTGGCAGCTCTTTTTTGCAATTGGACAGCCTTTACCGTTTCAAATTAATGTTTTGAATATTCGCCAAATCGGTTCAAAATAAAAGATTTTTAGAAATAACTCAACTCCAGCGCCAAATGGCGCGTTAAATTGTGAAACTTAACTATCCAGAGACTCACTCAAACACACACAGAAAACTTTGCTAAAATCCCTCCAGCCATTTAGGAGTTCACTCCCAAACATACCTACAGAAGAATTATATACACATTAATAATAATAATAATAGATTGGCGCTTACACATATGTTAGTGTTTGGCCGAGCTTCTCCTCCGACTTGTGGCGTGCGCCTTGATGTTGTCCCACAAAGCGGAGGGACCTACAGTTTTACGCCGACTCCGAACGGCGATTGTATTTTAATGAAAAGATGTTTTTCATGGCGGAAATACACTCGGAGGTTTGCCATTACCTGCCGAGGGCCGATCGCAGTATGAAAACTTCGTATTGTATGCCCCCTTTACAATAGCTCCCATTTTCCTCCAAGAGTATGCGATGGAATTCATATATCTCCATACCAAGTTCCAATATTCTACCATAAACAATTCCAGAGATATGCAGTATGAAAAAATCGGTTTGTAAGGGAGTTGCCACATCGCCTCTTGAAATAGCTCCAATATTTCTCGAATGATATGTGATCGATTTCATATGCGCCAATACCAAGTTCCAGTCCTCTACCATGAACACTTCCAGAGATATGCAGTATGAAAAATTCGGTTTGTATGGGCGGTGCCACGCCCCCTTTTCCAATAGCCCAAATTTTTCTCCAAGATTATGCGATCGATTTCATATACGTCAATATCCAGTTCCAGTACTCTTCCATGAACACTTCCAGAGATATGCAGTATGAAAAATTCGGTTTGTATGGGAGGTGCCACGCCCCCTCTTCTATTAGCTCAAATTTTCCTCCAAGAGTATGCGATGGATTTCATATATCTCCATACCAAGTTCCATCACTATGTCATGAACATTTCCAGAGGTATGCAGTATCAAAAGATAGGTTTGTATGGGAGGTGCCCCGCCCCCTTTTACAATAGCTCCAATTTTTCTCCAAGAGTATGCGATGGATTCATATATCTCTATTAGAGATGGGCACGGGACTAAATATTTAATCCCGATCCCACCCATCCCGAAATTCGATTTTTAAGTCCCGAACCCGCCCATTCCAACGTTTTTCTTATGTACATAAATATTAATATTCAAATGTAAGTGCTAAGAGCAATGTTAATTGCTACATACATACATTTGTAGATACATACATATGTAATTACTTATCTATGAACTGTACAAACATATTTTTTTTTTTTAACATAAGAATCAGCATTAACGTTAACAATAGCCCGTGTGTATATGTATACATAACCCTTGTTTTGCGCTGTATGCCGTACAAATGAACAGCAGAAGGCACTCTTATTTGTGATTTGCAGGTGAGCAGCGCTGTTATGTGTGCATTTATGTTTCTTCGTTTAAAGTACAAAACCGCGTATTAACAAAATGCAAAACCGCGTATCAAGAAAATGCAAAACCGCGTATGTGAGGTTGCATAAATTGTTCTTTAGAGAGTAAAAACCCTCCCATTTCAAAACGGTTCTCTTTTTTATAAAGAAATCGCATTTCTGGCTAGTATATTTCAGGACGAATGGATAAGGACTGAGCCAAGAGCTTGTGTGAGCAAATCCAATTTTTGGCAGCCAATGTCAGTTATGCGGTTTTTCAGAATGACGATACGCGGTTTTGTACTTTAAACGACGATTTAAACTTTTTTTTGCCTAAGACAATGAGAAGCCCATCCATAACATATAACCAAAATTACAAAAAAATCGGTACGGCCGATTTCGAGCTATGCGAATAGAAAACAAACGACTTTCAAAATATATATTAGTATAGATTACTTTTGAAATATCCCTGTTTTAAAAATAAAAGAGCCATTTAAACTAACTAAGCATAACTTATTATTTTTCATTCAAATTAGATATGTAGAAGCTAAACAATTTTGTGGATTACACTTGTATTTTGTATTGAAAGACAAATACTAACAATAACAAAGAGCTTTAAGGATTTATAGCCAATGTAATAAATAATAATTAGAAACTTTAATAAAGATTTTGACGCTAATGAGAGAAGTGTGATGTACTAAATCCACGGAATAGTTCACACAAACAGAAGCAGTCAAGAACGTAGATACTGAAGACCAACCAGATTGAGAAATGTCTATATCATTCTAGATGAAAGGTTCAACTACGGTTTCAAAACATACTGTTAATGCCGCACAAACTGATATTTTTAGGCACAAAAAAAAAATGTTAAAATGGGGAAATTAGTAAAAAAGAGTTTGCACAAAGAATACTTCCAAGGACTCACCGATGGATGCATAGAAAAAATTTTGATAATTTTATGAAGAGATAAAATTAGATACATGAAATCAGCAACGTGAATACAAAAACGCAACACGTGATATTAATGATTATTAGTTTTAATAAATAATTTTAAATAGGTATATTTGGGAAGTTTATAAAGATTAATCGATTATAACTTTTGCCTTTCAAGCGCTTATTTAAATAATTTATCCTGCACTTAAAAAATAGCTTTTTCACATTTATTGGAAAGTCTCTTTCGTGACTGTGGGATAATAATTTTCTGAGAAGTTGGTGGTGCAAGAAATTACTTCGCCATTAAATATATCAAATATCCAACTTATTCAGCCTAACCTGCTCCGCTGGTGAGTGGAACTAACGGACGCCTTCGTAAGTCCACGTTTTTCTGTAAATTACAGAGCTTAGCTTAGGCATTATTCATTTTTTAATCACAAATAAATTATATAGTATTTTTTCACAAAAATTCAAACGAAAATTTTAGAAAAAAAAATTCCACAAAATTCAAACGGAAAATTCAAAAAAAACAATGTTGCAAGCAAATAATAAATGGCCAAATTGCCCCCGAAATATATGTAAATACTTCCAAAGAAGCAACACATAAAACGTTCAACGAATACAGGCAACATTGTGAAATATAAGAGAATGCTGCCTTATTTCTTCACCTGTTTATAGAGCCATGGTATTCTGTTCCTGTTTCACGTGAAAAATCTGTCAAATTGCAGACAAAATTTCTTTCTGTGAAATAAGTGTGAAATTCCACAATATTTCCTTAGCAAAGTAGTATTCTGTTCACGCTGTGAAAAAGCTTTCAACATGTTGGCAACATCAAGTTACCAACACAATTTTCATAGAAATTTAAAATACACAGGTACATTTTGTATTTTGTGTAAACTGACAGTTTATAGAATTCAGTAGCGGCGAACCCAAAGGGGGCTTCGGGGTTAAACCTTACCCAACCCGATCGTACAACTTAATTTCAAGTGCAAGAAAATTGCGGCTCGTTTTTAATAGTTTGATAAATATTTTAGTAAGTGAACTAATGTTTGTACATAACGGTATACGCAACAAATTTGATTGCAAAGGAATAAAGAAGATTTAAAAATTTTCAAAACTAACAATTAGCGGCCGCTGTGGTGTAGTGGTTAGCAGTGCGCGCTACCATTCCCCAGGGCCTAGTTCAAGCCCACTTTCCGACCAACATCAAAAAATAAAATAAACAAAAAAGTATTTTTCTAATAGCGGCCGCCCCTCGGCAGACAATGGCAAACCTCCGAGTATGTTTAAGCCATGAAAAACAGCTTCTCATAAAAATGCAACCGCCATTCGGAGTCGGCGTAAAGCTGTAGGTCCCTCCCCGAGGACCGGAGGAGAAGCTCGGTCAAACACTAAAGCTCGGAACACTTTGACGACAGCAAGCGACAAGCAGCATCTGTCAAATTTTAAATACACACGTTCTTACGGACACAATTATTTTGACGACAGCACGACATCTTGGCTGCAGGACTGCAATTGTCGACGTCGCCAAATTAAATCTATTTCTAATTTTGCCGGCGACAATGAGTAGATGTAGTGCTGCAAAATTAAATTGTCGCAAAATTAATCACATATTCTTGATTGTTCATGTTTTTCTTATTTACTTAAATAAAAATACACAATTTGTGAAATAAATATACCAAAATGTAAAACTTTAAAATCAGCTATTTGCTATGTCGCTGAGGTCTTCAAAATGTTTAAGAAGCTGGCTTCAAGGCGACATTTGTCGACAAAATGATGTCGCTGTCGTTACGTCGTGAAGTTGCAGTCGTCAAAGTGTTCCGAGCTTAACATATTAGTTGCGTTCATTATCTCCCAGAAATAGTCCGAAGTAGTCAGATTTAGTCCAAAAAGCGTTCCTTAACTCGAAAATGATGCTCTCTCACACTCAGTGAGAGTGACTCTCTTCAGTCCGAAGTAGTCTGATTTAGTCAGAAGAATTTTTGCTGGCAAAATCTTGAAAAGTGTCAAACTCAACTGAATTTAAATTAACGGAAATTAAAGAATACACAAGAAGTGAGAATAATCTAAAAACTAAAAAAAGTGAATTGAAAATGGAAGGAGGCAAAAAAATTATTGAAATAGTAAGTGTTTATTGTGTTTGTGCTTGTGTGAATGTATTTTGTGTATATATTTCTATTCTTATTTGGCGTTGGTTGTGTTGTTGCCATTCTTTGGACTAAAAATTTAGTTTTTTGCGTTCCTTTACTTTTTCCTATTATTCCCTTTTAGAGAGCGCATTTTGCTTACGCTTTTGCAATTTGACACTCTTCAGATTTTATTCAGAAAAGATAAGGAATGGACCTCTTAGGTGCAGATCGGGAAAGTATGTTTGGCGTGTGTTCCTAGCTTATGTTTAATTTCTAGCTTCTGCTTTAGTAATAAATCGCCTTTTTTTACTAAAAAGCTAAGGAAATATTTGAACTAAGTAAACTGCACGGAAAAAGTACGAAAAGAAGTACATAAGAAAAATGTATAAGACCATCATAATGAATTATTCGTGGACGAAGGTAGAGGCGATTTCTTATTGTTGTCATATTAATTTTCTTATTCAGTAAAACCATACTCTCTTTTATTTGGTAGTATTTGCTATGTGTGGAACTGCATTGATGTTGCAAATAATTTTCTTACTGTCGTATATGAAATGGGCGAGTACCCTGAAAAACTGTTTAGTTCAATTTTTTAAGAGTGAAATCAAACATAATCATTGATCAAAAAATATATATTTGACACCATTCTCTGAACTTTACATAATGTAGAAAACCTAAGAAATGTAAAATAATAAGATATATTAGTTGGGTTCCAGGTGCTCACGATATTCACGATTTGCAGGTTATTTTTTGCAGGAAAGCGTTCCAAGTGCCAAAAAACTTGTAAGTCAAACCACTTTTGTGAGAGTAACATGCTCTCTCTCTCAGTCAGAAGTTGCAGGTTTTAGTCCGAAGTTTTTCTTCCTGCAAGTTCATGAAAAGTGTCAAACGATAGGCAGGGTTGCATTTGTAAACAAAAACAGAACCTTAAGCGCCACGGAGACAATCAAATAAATAAGTCAAAGGCATATGTATGAGATTGGCCCGAAAACGTTCAAATAAACTCGTCAATTAAACAAACAATTTATTTTTCTTGTCCGCGCATTTGCTCGCCATGACGATCAGGAGGCAAGTGCGCTTGTTTTTTGTCAAGCATAACGCGAGACGGTTGATAAAGATATTTGATCGCCTCCATGGCACTTTAAATTAAAAAAAATGGAAGTAGTTACAGGAAAAGTGATTTTTCGCGTTCCAGGTGACCTTTATTGTTTCGCTCTCGCTCCTCTCTTTCAAGAGAGTAATTTTGTTATTTGACAGTTTTACAGGTTTTTACACGAAGTTATCTGGAACGCAACTATTATAACAGCCTCCGAAATTTGTTTTTTTTTCGATTTTGTTTATACTTTACTTTTTGATATGTCAAAATTTCATGTAAAAATAATATGTGTTGCTGGAAGAATTTCACGGTTGTGAACAGGATACTAACCTTACAGTATCATGACCTCGGCAACCCATCAAACATGCCTTCAGCAACAAATCAAAGGCGGCGTTATGACTTCTGCAACAAATCAATTCTATGGCTCGCCTCCGCTAAAGCCCCGTCCTCATAGAACTTTGGCGTTGCGTTGGCGTTGGCGTCGCTTCAACAGCTGACTATGAGTACATGAATTCAAATGCAGCCGTCCACATAGCCAAAATTCGGCAACGCTCACGCCAACACAAAGCAAAAAGATGGCCAACTCTCAACTTTTCGCGTACGTCGCTTGTCAGCTGTTGCAAATAAATAAAATTATGTGAAATATTTTTCCTTTTTAATCAAGTGCGGGCAAGAAATGTCGTTTTTAATGCAGTTATTGATATGAAATATTAATTTATCTGTCGTTGGTATTTAGTGGCCCAAGCATTCGCTGCCAAGCGTTCATTGTAGCAAGCATACTTTTAACGTGCGTTCTGTCAAAGCAACGCCAACGCCAAAGCCAACACGAAAGATCTATGTGGACCGGCCTTAACTGCGGCGTCTTGCCTTCGCCAACCGTTTAAATGAACTCTCACAGGCTAACCTAATATTCGCACCAAATTTTTATTGGTGTATTTTATGGACTTTATATGAATAGGAGCGTTCCTTATCTCCCAGAAATAGTCAGAAAAAGTCCGAAGTAGTCAGATTTAGTCCAAAAAGCGTTCATTAACTCGGAAATGACAGCAAAAATGAGAGAGCAACAGTCAGTGAGAGTGACTCTCATCAGTCCGAAGTAGTCAGATTTAGTCAGAAGAATTTTTTCTGGCAAAATCCTGAAAAGTGTCAAACTCAACTGAATTTAAATTAACGGAAATTAAAGAATACGCTAAAAGTGAGAATAATCTAAAAAGTAAAAGAAATTAATTGAAATTGGAAGA
>NW_023459659.1:23138-25640 GCF_013731165.1 Rhagoletis pomonella | reverse complement strand
TAAGTTTATATAAACGTATTTAAATGTGATTTAGGTAAATGTTATTGTAATTAAAATAATAAATGTACATTATTTAAGAATTTTAATATGAAAATATTCAATTAAAACTTTTTATTAACTGACTTCAAAAAGGAGGAAATTTACCAATTCTTCGGAATATTTTATTTTATATTATGTACATAAATTACCGGGTAACTTTGGACCACGTGAACCGTTTTCGATTCGTTTCTTTTTTTTATAGGAAAGGCGGTACCTCAAGGGTGGTTCCATACTAATTTGGTTTACTTCCGATCATCGTGTCATGAAGAAATTAACGGTGATCCTAAATTTTTGTACGAGCATAGAAGTCGCTGGTATTTTTCGCTTAAAAATTACTTGTTTTTTCCTTTGTTTTTTTTTCTTCTTGATATTCATAGATTTTGCACACTCCGTCCTAATCCTACGGGATTTTTGAATTGTGCTATTTGATAAGGATAGTTATTTTTTAGTTTAATATATTTATCCTGCAAAGGAGTTTCAATACTTACTCAGAATTATTACATGGTTCCTTAAATTATTCAATTTGATTAATTGTTTAGTGTTAGCTAAGTATTTATGATCAATTTACTTTTACTTACTTTTAAAGTTTTGAAATATTTTTACAAAATTTGTATTAAAGCGATGCCTCCTTCAATAAATTTTTTATAAATATTCAGAATCGTAAAAACTCTCAACTAACATTCTTCTGCTCTATTTTATTTTATATGCTTTACTTCCCTCCACCAGAGGTAAGGGGTAAATCATTTAATACTCTTTATTCTTCTTTCCTTATTAAAGTTTTACTTCCCCCCACCAGCGGTAAGGGGTAAAACTTTTAATATTGAAAGTACTTACCTCTTATTTTATCAGCTTCTACTTCCCCCACCAGTGGTAAGGGATAGATAATTTTAAAATAAGAGTATTTGTAGTTCAAGCATTGCTGGGAATTATTTGTTACCCCCCAACCGAGGTAAGGAACAAGTGACTCAGCTCTGCAACGAACATCCGTTGTAGCTAACATTGTGCCAGACGTCATTTTTTATTAAAAAAAAAAATATTTTTCAAATCATTTTATAGTGAGGGAGATAGTAGCAAAATAGTGAAGGTCATCTACGTCGGAGGAGTGCAGCCATATGAATTAAGAAACGCAACTGACTTAAGATACAGAAACATGGCAAGGCGTCATCACAGAATAATGTACTCTATAAAGGTTTAAAAGATTTAATATGTTAAATGAAGAATTTGTTAGAAAATAGTTTAGACAGCTCAAAATAATGTTATGGTAAATAGTATCACTGTAATTACAAGTAATCAAATTATTAGTAAATAAATCAATCAATCAATCAATCAAAAAGACCAGCAGTATTCAACCGCTTAAAAGACATTTTTCCAAGACTAAGTAACGCCAAAATTCAGGAAGGGGTTGTTAATGGTCCCGACATACGGAAACTAATGAGTCGTCAAGATTTTGACCATGTTCTGACAGACCGAGAATTAAATGCATGGCTCGCATTGAAAGTAGTCATTAAAGGACTTTTGGGTAAAGAACGCAAAGACAACTACAGGCAATCTGTTGCAAACATGTTGGCAGCTTTCGATGAAATTGGGGTTAATATGTCGTACAAAATTCATCTCTTGCATCAGCATCTTGATCACCTCGCTCAACAGTTGCCAACTGAATCCGATGAGCAAGGCGAAAGTTATCCCCAAACTGCGCTTCCATTTGAAATAAGGTAACTATAGAGTGTGCATATTTTGAATTCCTAGATTTTTCTAATATCTTTGTCAGAGTGCACAATTTAAACATGTTAACGATTGAAAACTATTTTCGTTTCAAGTACAGAGGAAAGAAATCTCCAGATGCAATACTCGCTGAAATTTGATGGTGGTATAAAAACACCTTTGAAGAAGAGGAAGACGAGGAAAAAGAGGAGGAAGGGGAAGACAAAGATGAAATTCTAGAATATCTGTTGGACGAAATTATCGACCTTTCTGATGATGATGACGATGACCAAGATATTAGAGAGAGCAGTGATGTTGATCCACAGCCGCCTGCTAAACGGCAGCGAGCCAAATCATTAATTTAATTTATTTAATTTTTTTACTTAAAACTTTTCATAACTAACATTTCAAAATTATATTTTTTCCATATTTTTATAATTTTCTTTTTCAATGTTTCTTCAAAACCAACACTGAAAAAATTGGTACATAAGAAATGAGAAGTAAATTAATATTAAGCTGGAAAACGCAAGTTTTGTATTATGATTGTTTTCTTTTCAAATGAAATTTTTTGAAGAAACTGAGAAGCATATTATAGATCAAACAGAAATCAAAAAATACTTAGTTTTGTGGAAAATATATTCAAAAAGCATGAAAAAAAATCTCCAACATTTTGCTTCATAAGCACTACAAAAATTTTCTAAATCAATTTTTTTTTTTAATTTTAATTGTTGCACAGGTCTCTAGCAATAATTTGGCTTTAAC
>NW_023459659.1:0-23038 GCF_013731165.1 Rhagoletis pomonella | reverse complement strand
TGGCATCTCTAGACCCCGGAACTCCTTCGAGCCATGATTCCCTGCTAGGTAGCGTTACGCTAGGAACGGTATTTCTACTTTACGAATTTCATTGTAGGGTACAAAGGCCCACAGTTATACGTTGTACGAAGAATTGAAAATATACGGCAGGCAACTGTTTTCAACAGCGGATATTTTAAATCTGGTACTTGTTGTCGGAATTCAAGCAATACATAGCAACGCTTTTTGTTGCATTGCCAGTACCTTTTCTTTTAATTCCAAAAACTTCAACTCTTATTCGCTTTTCTTAAAAAGCAGTATTGCGGATATTGTAAATTCATCCTCAATTGTGTTATATAAAAAAGGTTTATCAAGAATGCAAACGTACATTTAAATAATTCCGAATCAGCAATCTTTTTTCAAAATCTGCTTCTAAATCATGTGCAATATTTTTTTTTAGTCATGGAAAATGATGAAATATTTTTTTTGAAGATCATGAATAAAAAGACGTAGTTTAGCTTCAAAACTTAAATTAATTTGCGACACATCAAAAACATTTTCATTCTCTCCTTGTAGAGACAAATTCAAGTTTTGCAAATGTTCCATCATAACGGTAAAGAACATTAAGCCAGAAAGCCAATTTTCATTATCCAATTCTTTTTTCAAAATCTGCTTCTAAATCATGTGCAATATTTTTTTCTAGTCATGGAAAATGATGAAATATTTTTTTTGAAGATCATGAATAAAAAGACGTAGTTTAGCTTCAAAACTTAAATTAATTTGCGACACATCAAAAACATTTTTATTCTCTCTTTGTAGAGACAAATTCAAGTTTTGCAAATGTTCCATCATAACGGTAAAGAACATTAAGCCAGAAAGCCAATTTTCATTATCCAATTGCGGGTAATGTTCCGATCTCAATTTGCGTATGTGTTTATAAAAAGAATAAAATAGAAAAACAACACAATGGAAAAGAATGTCCAGCAAATAAATATGTATTTTAAAAAGTAAGAAGTAAGAAAGTCCAAGGTCGGGCGGAGCCGAATATTAAATACACGGCGCAAGTAATAAATATATGTTTTTCACCTTTCCGAAAGCTACCGCTACATAGTAAGCCGGGGTGTATCAATTTTGAGTAAATTAGCATCCATAAAATTTACCGTTATATGAAAATCGGCCGTAATTTTAGTCCGATTTCAATAATTTTCAACGTTTTGATTTTATGTGGCAAGCACAATAACCATACCGAGTTTGGTACAAACAGTTACCGAGACACATATATGTGATCATAAGTGGGCGGTGCCATGCCTATTTTCCAAAATTTTATCATAAACATATTTCCTGGTAAAGAGTTATTGCAAGCATCAATTTTGAATAAATTACCGTTATATGGGATGTGGGCGTGGTTATTGTCTGATTTTAAAAAATTTCTGCCATTTGTTATGCTGTACTAAGGCCAACACTGTGCCAAGGTTGTAAGAAATTGGTGCAGCGGTTACCAAGATATACACATGTAACCATAAGTTGGCGTGGCTACGCCCATTTTCCAAAAATTTATAATGTTCTTATTTTTCGTCTAAAATTTATTGTAACCTTCAGGAGTTACTAAAAAATCGCAGTTTTCGTATTTCTGAAAATTACCGTTATATGGGAAGTGGGCGTGGTTACAGTCCGATTTCGCCCGTTTTCAATACCAACCTACCTTGGATAAATGGAAACCTACATACGAAATTTCGTTGAGTTATCTATATTTCTGCTCGAGTTATTTTGTGCACGGACTATATCTATATCTATCTCGATTCGTTTTGGCTGTTATAAGCAACCGTTATGTGAACAAAGTTAATATACCCTTGTGCACAATTGCGCTCGGGTACAAATGAGCCAAAATGTTCTAGGCAAAGGGAAGGTAAATGGAGCCGCACTTTGCTAAGCAAAGAGCCGCATTTGGCTCAAAGAGCGGTGTTTGCCCACCGTCGGTATATATAAATATATTCATGTATGTTCATCAATTATCAACGCACCCAGCTAAAATTATTTCAGTATTTTTAAAATTTTCGCCTTGCTTTTTTATAAATAGTCTACTAACCCTATGCATAAAACAGTGATGGCCAGCGTGGGCAGAACTTAGTAAGCAAGTGTAAAACTTTTGCGATTGCTTATGGAGCAGGGTTTCCACTGAAAAACTTTTTTTCCTACCAAGAGTGGGTTCAAAAACGTACCAAAATGGCTTCTTTCCTCCCATTTTTTTAATCAAGAAAACGGCGTTTGTTTGCATTAAATACATTTATTTTTTCTGGTTTTTATACTTAAAATAAGGTATCCAGTAAAAAAGTGGTGTGTGCTTTTAACCAGACACACATCGTGTATTTCGACCCACTGAATCCAAATCTGAGGCCCGTTTGACTTCTAAACCCTCAAAATTTCGAGTAAATATCGAAAAACCGAAAAAGTGGCAAGAATTCGCAGTTTATAGTTTTAATAAAGCTTTGGGAGTAAATGACGTGAAAAATCGTAGCACAAAATAAAGTGCTGTGCCGTGTTGTGCTGTGTTTGTACTTAAAATAAGGTATCCAGTAAAAAAGTGGTGTGTGCTTTTAACCAGACACACCTACCGACATGTATTTCGACCCACTGGATCCGAATCTGAGATCCGTTTGACTTCTAAACCCTAAACATTTCGAGTTAATTGCGAAAAACCGAGAAAGTGCAAAAAATTCGCAGTTTATAGTTATAAAGACTTCGTAGCAGAAAATAAAATTCCGTCATGGATTTTTTTTATCGCTCATTTGCCAACACACATATATTATGAAGTATGTACATATACATATTGCTACCTAAAGGCTGGTATGCAGCTCTCAAGAAAACGGGAAAAAAATTGTCATTATTTCGTGTGTGTGTCCAAGGAATTTTGACAACTGATACTTCACCCGCCTGTTGGCTCGCTCTTTCCTCAAGAAATAATGGGACGGGCATATATTTCTGTTGCAAGCATGGGTTGCCTTGTACTCCTTTTACACAAAAAACTTTAGAAACCCGTAGTAGAAAGCGTAGCAAATCTTTTTAGGAACTCCGTACTGCCTCAAGACAATATCTAAGGCATTTCTTGTACGTCATTTTGTATGGAATTTTTGCTTTTTTGAGAACTGCATAAGGTGAAAGGTGCCAAGTCCACTTTTCTTTAATGTAGTTTGTGATGCAGATAATGCGAAACTACATCGATTTTTGGTCTCTCCTGAACAAATTCTAAAAATGGGCTTGGGACCTTTTCACCTTTAGGTAACGATATATTCAGTAGTAAGGTAAAAATAAACCTCACGGCTAGGCTTTGCAAATGTCCGGGTCTAGGAGCCTTCGGGCTTGGGACAAAACCTGCTCGCTGCGGGTTGGATATTAATTTATTCGAGTTGCGGTTGAAGATTTTCCGTTTAACTGGAAATATGATTAACAATAAGTGGTTTTTTTTTTGAATCACTCTTCTATTGCCATTTTAAATATTCTAACAACCTTGTCATTAGTAAAACTATTATCGATTCCCCACTGCATTTCAAAGAAAAATATATCATTTATAAACCTGCCTTAACATCCATCAATTTAATCACTTGATATTTAGATACGCAGTGGATAAGACTTTTTACTCGAATACAGAGTTCAGAGAATTGCCGAAGATACCAGTAAGCAACCAGGTTTTTAAATGAATGAGGGTATAATTAATATTGTCAAAATTTTAAAAGCCTACTCACAGTGCTGACAAAGTGACACATTACAACAAGCTAGAGATGTTTTCTGTTTTATGAGCAAAGAAACCTACCAAAATTTTAAGCGTTCTACCATCCTACCAACGAGAAAAAAACCTACCAATTTTGGTAGGAAAAGACCAAAACTGCAACCCTGTTGTGGAATTCTGCCAGCGCTGCCCATGCCTGGCCTAAAACCATGCTACGAATATCAAAATCACTTGCAACAAATGAGATCATACCTATGTATGTACATACAAACTTAAGTATGTATACCGTAGGTGCAAGAATGATCCCTGCAGTACGGGGGAGTGACTACAGGACTGCTGAATCGGTAGCTCTCTGATAAACACCGTCAATTACCGACCGACTACTTGCAGTGTATTTCATCGATTACTTTTACAAGGAAATGTCCTAGGCGGTAGTCACCATCGGCTCTCTCTGCACTACCGGGAGTTACTAAAGTAGTCACTTGCGTGATTTATGGGCGCCCTCTGTTGTAGTTTTTCGCTATTCTGCTTACGACTGGTTCGACTCTGCACTACCATGTGCACTACCACGGGTTAATAGAGTAACTTACCTAGGAGTCGGTGCAGTAGTGGTTCAAAAGTAGCGATTGACTCCAGCAGTACTGGAGGGATAGAATACAAGATTGCGCCCATGAGAGAGGATTTGAGCGTAATTTTTGCGTGACATCATCTTGGTGCAATTGTGAGAGAAATGCGAAAACGCATAGGAAAATATGTAAACAATGCGGAAAATGTGTTAATATCAATATTAAATGGTCCAATTTTACAGGAATTAATAAATATACGAATTTTATTTAAATAGGAACCCGTAGTTATGATTTTGGGCATGTAGCCCTTTAGGTAAGTAAAATTTTCAGCACATGCCGGATGTTGAAAAAATGCATGAAGTTATATACATTTAGATATGTACATAAATAAAACTTACTTACATTTATCGCACGCTGGCCTTTTCTTTCACTTTTACAATTTGCCACTGCAGACCTCATTTTGACTTGTAATGTTTCAATAATTGTCTAAAACTGTGCAGAAATATTAACGCACATATAGTTAAATTGGAAATGTTTGGTTATTTGCCCACTTTTTTGGGTTAGTGGGCGGAGGGGCAGGGGGCGTGGGTTTTGATATCTAACCCACTAGGAAGGGCACAGTTCACACTAATCCCTTGAAACCTTCCACATACCCCTGGGAAACCATTGCAGAATGGTCTAAAATTAGAGTTTTGACACTGGAAATATGAACTCAATGAACAGTATTTTTGTGCGGAACACCTTTCTATTGACAAAGGTATTTAACATTTCTTGTGCATATAACTCCGGCTATGCCATCGACAGTATATTAGCGTAGAACTCACTCCGAAATTCACAAAAAAGTGCATTTTCCAGACCGAATTTATTAATAAATTAGTGACCGAAAATTACAAAATTAGGTTTTGCAATAAAGTGTAGACCCTTGACTACAAGTGTGTGAAATCTGTTATTGAAAAAAACAGGCAATCGTGAAAAATCTCCATCTCCATCAAAAACCAGAAATCAAGGAAAATTAACTTACTTTTTTTTATCATTTTTTATTAGTTTTGAAAGTTAAGCGTATCGCGTGTTTTTAGAACTTTTATTAAGCAAGTAAGCAAAAAACTCAACCGACTTCAATTCTTATATACAAATTTAGGAGTACCGTTAATTTTTTCATGATCCAATGATCGGATCTAAACCAAATTACGGGACGACCCTTAAGGTTCCACCTTTCCGATAAAAAAAAGAATTATTGAAAGAAACAAATATTTCTACGAACTGATAACCTCAACCTCCCCTTTTTTGAAGTTGGCTAAAAATGTTTGAGTTCTTTGTTAATTTTATGTAAATAAAGTGCAATTTATGAAAAAATAATAAATGTATTTTAAAGAGCATATTATCTGAAGCGAATTTTTAGTATTTTCTGGTGATATATCTTTAAAAGTTTAACCCCTCTCCAAAATATATCCCTGATTGCGCCGCTGGTGGTAATATTTATGTTTAGGGATTTTTTATCTTGATAAAAGCATTTGTAAGATGGCTTACAACCAGTATGTTCGTTGTACTGGAGCGCAAATATGCTTAAACAATTTTAGAAAATGTTATTTCACGTTCAAGTACATAATCAAATATAACACAGGCCCAGCGGCGGATGCAGAATTTTGCTCGGGGAGGGGGCGGGCTTTCCGAGAAATTTTTCCACTTATTCTTATTACTTTAAACGAGTAATTCTTGTAGATATATTAGGGTGTTTTTTTTTGCGACAATTGTTTTTTGCACTCCTACTTCGAAACTTTGTGGAAAACACCTAAAAAAACTCCCTGAAAATTTTAACCCTTAATATTAACATTAAGTACTCGCCCAAGGCGAGCAAAGATTTCCCATATAAAATACACGTATAATTTGATTGTTTTTCTTCAAAATTCTATATCGATTTGGTGTTCTGAAACTTTTTTATAGGAAATTGAATGACCTACAAGCAGGGACCGGGACTTTTATAACTTTCATAATAAAACTCCTTAGAAAAAAGTTATCTTTGGACTTTTATTTTAGCTTAGCCAAATATTTTTTAAGTCCGAAATAAAAGTCCTTTCGTAATAATAAGCAAACCGCTTATCCGAATGAAACATATTTGGTACCAAATGAAAGAGGACTGAAATAGCTTTCAAACAGAAATATTTCAACCACATATTATATATTTATATACATATTTATATATATTTTAAATAATCTATATCACAGCGCACGGCAGTGCGCGAGAGTTACGAAAGCAGCCACAGTAGCATGCTGAAATGACTCGCTTATATATACGCGAGATTTGGAAGTTTTTATCCAGACGTCCATTCGACATGTTTGAGATATCGTTGGAAAGGTTTTGCAGAGTGTGTCCAGAAAATGTATTCAAGCTTAATAAACGATTAATCGGATTCTTAAAAATTAGGCTAACATGTTGCGAAACAAAAAGCGTTTTTTTGCTTTTGCCGGTTTAAGGGGGCATGTGGGTACACCCAACATATTCAGTGTTATTCTATAGGCCAATACCTTTCAAACGATACCTTATATATTAAGTTGCGGCTACTATTTGGTAAATGTAATTTGGTTCGTGTCTCCACTACGAGATGCTTTGGTATGTATGTGGCGTCTGTACGTACCTTCATTTAATTTCTTTAAAACTTTCAGGAATTAAAGTACAAAAAAACTAAGAATGTTTTGTTCCAGGATGTTTTGATTCGTGTGCCTTTGTGGGCGTGGCTGCTGCCTGAAATTCGAAATAAGGACATTTTTTAAACTACCACTGAGGCCGTACTACTAAGTCCATGTCATTGACGTGGATATCAGTAGAAGGGTCTTCAAACAAGCTGTCTGACCCTATCTTTTGTCTTTATAAAATATAAATATCTCATAACGTTACCGCCTGAAAACTAAAAATCGGGCTGCTGCAGATATACATTTCGGGCATTTTCTCAAAAAATGGTTAGTCGATTTTTTTCTAGATTTCCACAAATCTAGCTCAAAACCTTAGCTTTCATCTGGTATACAGCTTATATCTGGGAAGCTCTTGTTGTGGAGATATTGCGATCCAAATTGAAAAAGTATCGCTAATTTGGTTACTTAAAGATATAAAAATAACATACCCAGTTCCCCGAAAAAAAATTGCCCATTCCCCGATTGCCACTTAAACCAAAATTCCCTGCAAATCGGGGAATTTCCCGCGAGTGGACAAGTTGAAGGATGCAGCTGTGCTAATCACTTCGTACATGTCTTGTGTGAATTTTAGAGTCTTATTTATTTATTTAGAAGGTTCTTACTGGCTACTTAAATCGATTAATTACAAGGTAAATATATTTGAGCTAATTGGAAATAGTACTACTTAATCAAAAAACCGTATATATGAAGGAAATAAAAGCATCTTTAGACAAAGAGAAATCTAAACTGACAGAATTCGAAATCTCATTAAAATCACGGGGAGCACGCGCCAAGGGAGCATTTTTCGCATAATCAGTCTTAACTTTATCTGGGTAGAACGGATAACACTTGCACAGTGTCCTGAGAGGGACTAAAAAGTGAATCGTTTCAAGCAAATATGGACAATCAATTGTACCATTAATGATGCTAAAAACGAAAGACAGAGAGAGAATCGATCTCCTTGAAACAAGTGACTGAAGGCAGATTAAGAGCAGGCGTGAATGATAGGAAGGGATGGATCAGAAAATTTTAAAGAAAGGAGGGCAGATTTTAAGAATACTTTTTGAACTTTTTCAATCCTATTAATAGAAAATTGGAAATAAGGTCGCCAAATAAAAGCAGCATACTCTAACCTGGAACGAACAAAAGTTGTAAAAAGCAATTTTAGCGTATAAGGGTCCGAAAATTTTGAACTGTTTCTTCGAACAAAACCTAGAATTGAATATGCCTTAGTTAAAATAAAATTTATGTGACTGTTAAATGAGAAATGCGTGTCAAAAATTACTCCAAGGTCCTTAATTTCTACAACAGATTGAAGCACATTATTAGATATTCAGCCGTATTCTAACAAAGACGCAAACTTTAGCTCATCACTGCTGTGATTTCTACCGCGCTTCAAAGTTTGCCGCTCAAAAATTATGCCGCTTCAATAAAATTTTTTAAATTTTTGTGTATTTTTCTAGCACTCAAAATCAAATTTTTTGTGACACATTTCTCGGCGCACTTGAAATCACAACAGTGATGACCTAAGTTTTGTGACTCTGTTAAAATAGAGGGGATTGTGTAAGACGTTTTTGAAATATTGTGACTTTTCGAAAAATTAATTACAAAACATTTTTTTACATTTAACAAAAGACCACACTTCTCACACTAGAGACACAGCGTATCCAAATCCGCATGAAGATACTTTGCATCAGTCGAGTCTTTAATCACGGAAAATATTTTTAAGTCGTCGGCGTACAGCAAAAAAATGGCGAACGAGAAACAGCTGCTTATGTCATTAATAATTAAAAAGAACAGTAGTGGACCCAAAATGCTTCCTTGAGGAACTCCAGAAGTGGCAATGAAAAGTTCCGAAGAAACGCCATCGATTGTCACCACGCACCGCCTATTGCTTAAGTAGGATTTTATACATTTAAGAAAAACAGAGTGAAAGCCCAAAACGGCAAGTTTGTGTAATAAAATTGTATGTGAAACTTTCGCTTTCGAAAAATCTGTGTAAATACAGTCAACTTGGAGTCCTGCCGATATAGCTGCAATGCAGTATTCACTGAACACTGCTAAATTGTAGACTGTCCAGCAACAAATCCATGCTGATTAGGTGAAATAATGCTCTTAGTAGCAAAAAACATCTTCTCTTTGATAATGCTTTCAAACAGTTTGGAGACAGTCGAGAGCTTCGAAATAATGCTATAATTACAGACGTCATTTTTATTACCGCTTTTAAAATGCGGAGAAATTGATGTCAGCTTCCAGTCATCAATAAAATTTCCAGAAGACAAAGTTTCTTCAGTCACATGCCAAAATTATAACATTTTTGCCCATTTTAATTCCAGGCATGTATGCACAGTATGTAGCTATGCTACTTGGGTTTATCACCCGCACTTAACCTACCTGGGAAGACACGTACTATATTACCTATTGTTGTACATAAATATGTATGTATGAATGCATTTAGTTCACCCAATGTGCCACTACTACTTACATACATATAAGTATGTATAAATTGCCACTGAGCAAAACTACTTGAGAAAAAATCATTAGTTTAATAGCACGAGCATTGTATAGGCTTACAAGTATGGAAAGCGCCATTTTGTTTGTTTACATTTGAAAACAGCTGAGATCACCTGATTTTTAATTCTCTCATTCACCGCACAGAGTTGCATTAAAATTTCAGAAAAAACTTTGAAATGTAAATTGAGAAATAATCTAGAAAAATGTGTGTTTATTCGTTTGAATTTATTAAATAAGTAATTTAAAATACATGCCAAGTCTTGTACTTCCAATAATAACGATAAATGTGCATGTTCCAGGCAATAATTTAAAATATTTTTGAAACTTATCGTTTTGCGCTAAAATACATCAATGTGTGTGAAATTCGTTGTCATTGCTTTTGTTTTGAACATCATATTCGTGAACATAATTCGTGGAAAAATTAGGTAAATTTGCATTTATTTTTAAGAAAACATATAAACTAATGTATATTTCTTTCCAGAGCGACATATTAGTGCATTGGTAAAGTGCTCTTATCATTGTGTTATAGTCAACTGCAGACAATCTTCTTTGGACAATAAGTTGTATTGGTGGAAGATGAACTGGTGGCTAAAGCAGTTTCCTGAGCTTTGGAAGTGTTTGGGTTTGTTCGAGTTGCAATTACAACTGTAGTGTTGCGTGAATAAAGCATCACGTTCGCTGTGAATTTCTAGCAACGTTTTACCAATTAGGATGTTGGAACCGTCTTACAAATTTTCATCAGCGCTGCAGTTTTTGTGCTTTTATTGCGTGCCTCGAGCAATACATTTCTTATAAAATAGTTTGATTTTTGATGGGTGGTATAACTCTGTGAAAGGGTTATTAAAGAAAATCAAATTTTTAAAAGTAATAAATAGGAAAAAAATGCACTAAAAATGTGAATTTAAATATTTTACCCAAATTCATAAAAAATTAAGAAATCGATTTTTTTATAAAAATGTCACTGTACAGAGCTATTTAAATCTATTTTATTTTTTATAAATAACGTCATTAGCATATACCGTTTTTATAAATGAATCTTGTAGCGTCGCGCTATATATATACATAGGTACATATATATATTTTGGCTTGCGAAATATGTACTTTTGCCAACTAATTAAAAAAGCGTATGATTCAATTTAACCACATTAAAAAAGTATTTAAATATTTTATGGCGCAACACAGCAACACTTTTTGTTTCACGAAACCCTTGAATACGTGCCTGTCATCTATTTCTTCTATTTCGACATTTCGACATTTCGCTATTTTACAATTCTTTCATTTAACGTCATTCACTTGTCACATTTCTCAAATTCGTTTTTGCTTCGACATTCTGCTATTTCATAATTATTTCATTCTCATGTCATCCATCTTCCATTTCTTTCCTTCCACTGTAGTTCGCATCGTCGAACGTGCCTGTCAAACACTGCCGCCATCATGCTTTTCAGGTGGCAGGCACGTCCGCCGTGTGGCAGGCACGTCCGTTGTTAGAAAGAGAATAGACAAAAAGGGGCATAGGATTCCATACTTGAAGTATATACGATGAGCACGAGTGCAACACCGTACACGTGATAGAAGTAAAAGTTCTTAAAAAAAGCACATGTGTGCGCCCCACACCCGGTAGAAATCTTAACAAAAATAAACTACGAGACAATCAGACGAAAACGTTGTTTATTGTATCCAAGTTGATAAGTTTTTATCATGTCTCATAATTTCTTTTTTATTTTTTATTTTTGCTAATACAAAGGATATGATTATTCTTTTTCGCTTTATTCCGTATTTGAAAAATTATGTTTCAATGGACACATCGATTTGAATACGTAATTCAGATTAAGATTTAGATAATATTTTATTTTATTTTTATTGTTTGTATTTTCGTCGATTTTAAATTTGCTACCCCAAAATATTTGATATCAAATAAAACACCTCTTCGAGATAAAATTTGCGAGTGACGAAAGCGGAACTAGAAACACAAAATTTATGATATCAATTTCGTGACGAAAACTATACGCATTTTTTAACTGCCTTTGAAACGTGCAGAAAATCCTTTTTTATTTATTTGGAACGTTGCGAAATTCCGTCTACTGCTAGAAACACAAAATAAAAAAAAGAACTTTTGCAACGATTCGTATGAATAAAAAAGATTTTCTGCAGGGTTCAAAGGCAGTTAGAAAATGCGTATACTTTTCGTCACGAAATTGATATCATAAATTTTGTGTTTCTACTTGTACTTCAGCTTTCGTCACTCGAAAATTTTACCTCAAAGAGGTGTTTTATTTGATATTTAATACGCGAAATAATTTTTTGTCCAGGTAATGAGAAGTGCACCGTTCGTTTGATTTTCAAAAATTAGGTGTCAAATTAAAAGGCTTGACCTGTAGATGTGCAATAAGGTTTTACTTTTTTGAAATAAGTTGCCACCAGTTAAAAAATGTTATTCAAATTATTTAATAATCAATGCCATTTGATTCGCATCGTTCTACAGAGGGGTATTTGGCCGATTTAGCCGGCCAAAGGTCGAATTTTCCAAGCGCACTTTTTTCTTATATAACTGCATATAGGGTCTAGAGAATATAATTCTTGACTATATTCCGTAATTTTTTAATCCCTCTCTGCTTTAATTTGCTCGCACCGAGCTGTCAAAGTGCCGTGTTGATAATTGTTTATTTAGTTATAGATGAGTTTAATACAAGCTAAATTTTAAAAAACTGTTTTAAAACGTGTGTTAATTTTTAAATTATATTAAATTGGATAATTCTAAAGCAGATAAATATTATATAATCCAAATAGTTTAATACAAATATAATATGAACTGGTACCGGCAGAGCTGTTATGCTTGACAGTTCATAGTTTGGAAACAAACAAAAAAAAAACTGCTGAAAATGTGCGTTTGCTGTGCAGTGACCATTGGAAATACTTACTACTGCCGAAAAATAAACCGAACATACTGCTGCAGTACTGTACCAGTTTTCTTAACATGTACAGGTTGTTCTGTAAAATTGTTCAATGAGTAAAGGGGCTGATAGGAAAGTCAATACGCCCAAAAACGTTAAGGGGGGAGTGGTTAAATAGAAAATTTGGAGAGTTGCAGGAAAAAAATAGTTGTCAGTACATTTAGAAAAACTTCTCTACTTAAATACTTACTGGTAAAATAAGCTTTTAAGGCAGTAAAGTCGTAAGAATTTTTCTCAAACTACATATATGTATGTATGTATCTCATCGCTTTAAATAATCAATTCTTGTAAATATGTATGTATATGGCCAAATCTAAGAAATTGGAGGTGTACAAAAAAAAAAAATAATTTTTAAATTTGTGAGCACACCTATGTTTTATATATCATTTTATTCGTATTCTCTTAATAAATTGACTAATATAAGTGTAATTTATTTTCATCAAGTGCTTCAAAAGTTAGACGAGGAATAAACATGAAATAGAAAATAAAAGAATAAGCTGGGTAAAAATTACGTTGTTCAAGTTGTAAATTTTGAGCCGATATTTTGTAAGTTGAACTAACTTAATTGGGACGTTCTTAATTCAATGGGATCCCCCGTTTTACCAGATTGGCTCCGGTTTTCGAGATAACGGGATTTGAAAATTTGATTATAGTTTAACTATTTTATAAATAACTCCTTCAGTTTTGAAGTTATTTTACTAAAATTTTTCACATAACCGTTTTTTAATATTACCTTAATTATTCCTTAAAATTATCGAAATGGGTGCACTTTAACGTATAGCTCCAATACAACTGATTACTCAGATATGTGTTTTTGCGCTATAACTCTAGCTTCATATCTGATTAATAAATTGTATGCGTGCTGTATGTTAAAGTGAACCTATACCAAAATTTTTCCTGCTTAATTGGAGGAATTATAACGCAAAACGACGCCTGTGGACAATCAGTTGTATGGGAGCTTGATTTTAGAGTGAACCGATTTGGATGATTTTATGAGATAGTGAAGGAAATATCAAAATACAAGCGTGTGCAAAATTTTACTTAAATATCTTCAAAACTGAGAGAGTTTTTTTATAAAATAGTTCAAATTTAAGCAAAGTTTCAAGTACCGCCATCTCCAAAAGTGGAGACAATCGGGCAAAACTAAGGACGCCATTGAATTTAAAAGGCTCCAATTAAGTAAGAGCAACTATCAGAACCGTTGTCGAAAAAAATTTGATTTAATACCGCGCTCGAAATATTCTGACTACAAGAAGGAGCATAATTAAAAGTACTAAATCGGGGTTTTTACACACTTCAATACAACTTTTTTTTGAAGCATTTTACAGGTATAGGTGCAACGTTATAAGGACTAGTAGTTATAAAAATATTTAGATCGTTTCGACGTATTTTCCAAATGTGCCTTCAATTAAAATGTTTTTGGAATCAAAATTACGCTCAAGATCGCAGAATATTTTATCTTTAAAAGTTGGTTTATTATGAAAGCACAACTCTTGCTAAGGTATCAAATTATTCGTAATTGTTTGTAGAATACAACACACACTTAACCCAAATTGACCCCGTGTTGCCATATGGCAACGCAAAATACATCATGTTTAAGAGGGTGTAATACAAAAATCGCTTACTTCAAAATGCTTATATGTACGTTAACTAATTCCTAAAAGGTGTATCTTTCGAAACGCTTACGCTTCCGTCAGATCCTTGCTGTCTATCGAGTATAATGCAAGTGTGTTCTTTGAACAAAATTAGAAGTGACAAAAATCCATCAAAATGTCATATATGAAGAAGTAAGCATGAATTTAAAGAAAGCATTTTTTTATTTAGAAAATATGATAGTGACAAAATATTAGGTAAAACATTAGTGACTCTATTGGTAACAAGTAAGAATAAAAAACAATCGTGCATGCTATATAATTTAAGTGTTTTTTAAGTCTGTTGCCATATTGCAACACGGGGCGTAATGTGAACTGTTCCTCTTTTTACCAAATTTTGATATGTTCGCTAGCCCGAATTGACCCCGTGTTGCCATATGGCAACGCAAAATACCATCATGTATGAGACGGTGTAAACAAAAATCACTTGTATGTATTTTTGCAGTTTTGCAGGTGGTTAACTCATAGCATCTAGCTCTGAACTGCCTAATCATATTATCGTATACTTCATTGTACAGTGTTGAAGTGGTATCAAATGTAGTTTGTCTGTTCCAGGGAAGACTGGTGGCGTTTTCTGCACTCTCATCTGCTACTTCATTATCCTATATTCCCTTGTTACCGGGAACGCAATAGATATGTAGTCTTTTGTCAGCGTCGACCTTGTCAATGGCTTCCCGGCTGCGAGGGACTTTTATGGATGAAATACTATATGAGGAAACTGCCTTAATTGCCGCCTGGAATAGGTTTAAGTTTGAATTGATTGTCGTTTCAGTGAAGGCTAGCTCTGTTGTTATCCTCATTGCGTAAACCTCTGCTTGAAATATGCTGCAATGGTCAGGTCGCCTTATTGTCCGCCTGACGTTCAGTTCCCGGCAGTAAATCCTGGCACCCACTCCCGTAACCATGTTAGAGCCGTCCGTGAAAATGTTTAGGGGTCTATGGCTAGGTTTCATTTCCATCCCTCTTCCTCAATCGTTGTGCAAAAAGTTCGTTTCCACTTAAAGCTAGGTGCCATGAAGCCTGTGCTGCTTGTGCTTCCCGCCCCAATTAAGTGGTGGTCAATTAAGCGGTACCCAAAGGTTCTGAAATTTAATTTCCCTATGACCGTCAATCTACGTGCGGATTTCGCAGCAGGGTTTTTAAAGAGCAGCCGTCGAAGTGGAATTCAGCGCTCCCGCGATGCACAGTGCGCTAGGGGCTGTGCCTTCTCCATTGACCCGAGGCATAAGGACTTTTGTGCGGCATTCCAGCACACCAAAGCGCCATAGAGCAGTATTGGGCTGACTATTGCTGTGTATCACCAATGCATCAGAGCAGGTGACAAACCCCAAGTGACTCCGAGCATTCTTTTACATGCATAAAGGGCGTTACTGGCCTTCTTCTCTCTTTCTTCAACATTGCGCATCCACAGCAGCTTACTCTCCAAGACTACTCCCAAATACTTTCTGTGGTCTTTAATTGACAGCTCGATGCTAAATACCTAGCCTCGGGGGTATCCACACTGGGACCTTATATATTTTAGTGACTACACCACTGACCCATACAAATTGACAAAAAAACTTCTTTGTGCTGGCGAAGCATGTAAAACTATAGGGCGAGTAGCCTGTGCACTGTGTTCTTCATCCGCTTTGCACGTAGAATATGCATATATTATCAATAAATGTATTAAAACTTATCTATTTATCTATACTAATTATATAAAGAGAAGTCCCTTTTTTTGTAACAGGTAATCTCGCGAACGGCTCGTCCGATTTTCATGAAATTTTGTATATAAATAGCTTTCGGTAACCACCATGTTTAAGGTTAAAAAAATCTACTTTTTTCGGGTAGGTGGACTAGGGACCGGTCTATTCGAAAAAATCTTATTATGGTCCGATTTGCTTAAAATTTTGTACATAAGTAGCTTTTTAGCATATATTAGCATATATGATCAACTTTTTCTGAGAATTGGACCAGGGACCGATCTATTCGAAAAATTCTTATTATGGTCCGATTTGCTTAAAATTCGGTACGTAGGTAGCTTTTTGCCTGGATAAGCTTATAGATTCCTGTTTTCCAATTTTCATGCAATTTCGAATATAAATAGCTTTGAGCAACGACCATATCAAGGGGCGAAGATTTTTTTGCGCCAATCAGAAAGAACGGATACTGTCAAAATATAATTATAATATATGATAAATCTCAACTGATATATATTTTTAAAGTCGTTTTTTATTATTCGCAAGCCTCGAGAGCGGCTGAACCGATTTTTTTGAAACTGCAACCTGCCGCACGTGTCCCAAGGATGGTTTTAGCTTAAAAAAAATCTATATGTAAAGGGGGCGTGGCACTTCCCATAAAAACCGAAATTCTCATGCTACATATCTCGGAAAGTGTGCATGGTAGAGTTCTGGAACTTGGTATGGAGATATACGAAATCAATCGCATACCCTTGGAGAAAAACTTAAGCTATTGTAAAAAGGGGTGTGGCATCTCCCATACAAACCGAATTTTTCATATTGCTTATCTCTGGAAATTTTTTGGTATAGTTCTGGAACTTTGAATGGAGATGTACGAAATATATCGCATACTCTTCGAGAAAAATTGGAACTATTGGAAAAGGGGGCGTGGCATCTTCCGTACAAACCAGTTTTTTATACCCGAGCGCACTTGTGCACAAGGGTATTATAACTTTGTTCACATAACGGTTGTTTGTAACGGAAAAACGAATCGAGATAGATATAGACAAATGTGTACATAAATGATCAGAATGAAAAGAGAAATCGATTAAGCGGTGACTGTCTGTCCGTCTGTCCGTCCGTCTGTGCACACGATAACTCGAGTAAAAATTAAGGTATCTTAACAAAACTTGGTACGTGTACTTCTTTCGGGCGTAGGACGGATGGTATTGAAAATGGGCAAAATCGGACAATAACCACGCCTACCTCCCATATAACGGTAATTTTCAGAAATACAAAAACTGCGATATTTTAGTAACTACTGAAGATAATTCACTCAAGATTGATATTTATAATAAATTTTGGACGAAAAACAAGAATATTAAAATTTTTTTGAAAATGGGCGTAGTCACGCCCACTTATGGTTACATGTGTATATCTTGGTAACCGCTGCGTCAATTTATTCCAAACTTGGCACAGTCGTTGGCCCTGGCACAGCATACCAAATGGCCGAAAATTTTTAAAATCGGACAATAACCACGCCCACATCCCATATAACGGTAATTTCGAGAAAAGTAAATATTAAAGCTAATTTATTCAAAATGATGGTTGCAACAATTCTTTGCCAGGAAATACGTTTATGATAAAATTTTGGAAAATGGGCGTGGCACCGCCCACTTATGATCACGTATATGTATCTCGCTAACCGTTCTAGCAATTTGTACCAAACGGTATGGTTATTGTGCTTGCCACATAAAAGTAAACCATTGAAAATTGCTGATATCGGACTAAAATTTTGGCCGCTATTCATATAACCGTAAATTTCAGAAGTGCTTGAAATTTCAATATTTTGAAATTTAAGGACGCTAGTTTACTTAAAATTTATACACGCCGGCTTATCATGTAGCGGTAGCTTTCGGAAAGGTGGAAAACATATATTTAATACTTGCGCCGGGTATTTAATGTTCGGCTCCGCCCGAACTTAGACTTTCTTACTTGTTCATATTTCATATCTCTGGAAGTATTCATGGTATAGTTCTGGAACTTGGTACGGAGATATACGCAATCAACTCTTGAGGAAAAATTGGAACTATTGGAAAAGGGGGCGTGGCATCTTCCATACAAACCGAATTTTTCATACTCCCTATCTTTGGAAGTGTTCATGGTAGAGTTCTGGAACTTGGTATGGCGATATACGAAATAAATCGCATACTCATGAAGAAAGAGGGCAGCTGTTGGAAAGGGGGGCGTGGCACCTCCCATATAAATCGAATTTGTATACTGAATATCTCTGAAAGTATGCATGGTACAGTACTGGACCTTCATGTGGAGATATGTATGTAGTTAAAATCAAGCCCATGGAGAAAATTTGGGCTATTTGAAAAGGGGTGTGAGGCCTACAAACGTACCGACCTTTAGCTATATTTGAATGTATTTTTTAATTCTTCTGTAGGTGAGTTTGTTAGTCAAATCCTCCTAAAGGTTTGTACGGATTTTAGCGAAACTTTTTGTGTCTTTGAGTGGGTCTCTGGATGGTTTAGTTTCAAAATTTAATCCGACAGTTGGCGCAGTATTTGAGTTATTACTAAAAATCTTATTTATGATCCGATTTGGCTAATGTTTTAAATATGTATGCAATACTATAGCAAAAACCTGCTGCCAAGTGGTGCTGAAGTCGAGCTATTACTAAAAATAGCTAAGTGAGAAAAGGGGTCGTGAAGGTCAATTTAAATCGACCTGTTGCACCATTGGGTATATCGAACGCTCCTGCGTTGCGATTGGCCCAATGGATGTGATTTTCCAATATTATTATGCGTTCAAACTTTTAAGGTATTTCGTCTGAAATAAGTATATGTATATTGCATTTCTGTAGAACAATGATTCGCACCCATTTTGAAATGGCCACCAACTATATTGTAAAGCTTCCGGGCATTCACTATAGAACCGGGTTGTTGCCGCCAGGGAGTGAAGAGGAAAAAATTTATTTCGCTTTGCGAATAACCGTGCTATAAAATGCCGCACAACTGGAGCATTTCAAGAACTTCTTCACGGGTATAACACTTTCCTTAAGTTATTTAAAGCGGCAAATGACCACCAAACCATAATCTTAGCAGACGAATGTGCCTATGAAAATTGTAAACGTGAATTGCTGGTGAAAATCATGGACCAAAAAGTTTCAATAAAATATATAAAAATTTTGGGCGGGACGAAGTTCGCCGGGTCCGCTAGTTTTATCATAAACGTATTTCTTGGTAAAGAATTGTTGCAAGCGTCAATCTTGAATAAATTAGCTTTAATATTTACTGATTTATCGAAGATTTCGTATTTCTCTAAATTACGCTTATATGGAATGTGGGCGTGGTCATTGTCCGATTTTAAAAATTTTCGGCCATTTCATATGCTGTACCAAGGTCAACAACTGTGTCAAGTTTGAAAGAAATCGGAGCAGCGGTTACCAAGATATCCACATGTAACCATAAGTGGGCGTGGCTACGCCCATTTTCCAAAAATTTATAATATTCTTATTTTTCGTCTTAAAATTATTGTATATGTCAATTTTGAGTTAATAATCTTCAGTAGTTACTAAAATTTCGCAGTTTTCGTATTTCTGAAAATTACCGTTATATGGGAGGTAGGCGTGGTTATTGTCCGATTTTGCCCATTTCAATACCACCCGTCCTACGCTCGAAAGAAGTACACATACCAAGTTTCGTTAGGATATCTTAATTTTTACTCGAGTTATCGTGTGGACGGACGGACGGACAGACAGACAGTAACCGCTTAATCGATTTCTCTTTTCATCCTGATCATTTATGTATACATTTGTCTATATCTATCTCGATTCGTTTTGCCTGTTACAAACAACCGTTATGTGAACAAAGTTATAATACCCTTGTGCACAAGTGCGCTCGGGTATAAAAATATTGGGATTCGACAAGGAGACGTGGCACCTCCCATAGGCGTTACACATTTAATCAGCCATAACTTCGGAACTATAAGTCACATGAACTTGAAATTTGGTATGCAGTCATATATATGGTAGATGCTTACAGTAGAGTATATATAAATGGCATTGTAAAAGTGGGCGTGGAAATTTGTTATCAATCATAACTTCGGAAGCATAAGTCACATGAACTTGAAATTTGGTATACAGTCATATATATGGTAGGTGCTTATAGTATGGTATAAATAAATGATTTTGTAGAAGTGGCCGTGGCACATCCAATAGGCGTGGAATATTTTATCAGCTTTAAATCCGAAACTGTGGGCCATATGAACTTGAAATTTGTTATTCAGTCACACATATGGTATGTGCTTACAGTAGGGATATATAAATGAGTTTGTAAAAGTGGGCGTGGCACATCCCATAGGAATATTTTACCAGCTGTAACTCCGGAACTCTAAGTCACATGAACTTGAAATTTGGTATGCATGCATATATATGGTAGGTGCTTACAGTAAGGTATATATAAGTGAGTTTGCAAAAGGAGGCGTTGCATATCCCATAGGCGTAGAACATTTTATCAGCTATAAATCCGAAACTATAAGTCATACGAACTTGAAATTTGTTATTCAGTCATACATACATAAGGTAGGTGCTTATAGTAGGGTATATATAAATGAGTTTGAAAAAGTGGGCGTGGCACATCCCATGGGAATATTTTATCAGCTATAACTCCGGAACCATAAGTCAATTGAACTTGAAATTTGGTATGCAGGCATATATATGGTAGGCGCTTACAGTAAGGTATATATAACTGAGTTTGCAAAAGGAGGCGTGGCATATCTCATAGGCGTGGAAAATTCGGAATCATATGTCACGTGAAATTTGGTACGCAGACGTAAGTGTAGCAGGTGCTTATAGTAGGCTATATATAAGTGAGTTTGGAATATTTTATCAGCTATAACTTCGGAACTCGCTTGAACTTGAAATTTCGTACGCAGCCATTTTAATGGTAGGTACTTATATTAGGGTATATATAAATGAGTTTGAGAGGGCGTGACACATCCAATAGGCATAGAATTTTTTATCAGCTATAACTTCGGAACTATAAGTCCCACGAACTTGAAATTTGGTATGCAGATACATCAATGGCAGGTGCTTATATATAAATGGGTTTGTAAAAGGCGGCGTGGCACTTCCCATAGGCGTGGAAAATTTTATCAGCTATAATTTCAAAACCATAAGTCAAATGAAATTGAAATTTTGTACGCAAACGTATCTATGGTAGGTGATTATAGTAGGGTATTTTAATATATAAAAATCCCGTGTCACTGTGTTCGTTTACGCTAATCTCCGAAACCGCTTAACCGATTTCAATTAAAATTTGTGGGTGTGTATTGTTGGTTCCAACTTAAAAGATAGGATAGGATTGTGAACCCGAGGAAAAATATATTTTTTTTCATCGAAATTTTTACTATGTTCTCGCATCGTGCTTATCTAATATATAAAAATCGAACTCTTCCTAGTCGGCTCGACCGATCTTTATGAAATTTTTGTGTTATATATGGTAGGTATGAGAATCGGATGTCAAGCATATTTCATACCTCTAGGTCCAGGGGGCGTGGTACCTCCCATACAAACCGAATTTTTCATACTGCATGTCCCGGAAAATGTTCATGGAATAGTTCTCGGACTTGGTATGGAGATATATGAAAGCAATCGCATACTCATGAAGATAAATTGTGGTTATCGGAAAAGGAAAATGTGTTCATGGATGATGATGTACAGTTTTGCTAAGTTATTTAAGAAAGCAAATATGCCTTCTGACAAGCACCAAACCGTAATATTAGAACGCAAATGCGTCACTAAAAATCATGAACATGAACTCTTGGTGAAAATGTTGGACCAAAATGTTTCAATAAAAACAATTTATTTTGGGCGGGACGAAGTTCGCCTGGTCTGCTAGTCTATATATATAAAAATGAAATGTCTTCAGTATGACGGCGATGCCTAACCAAACGGTTGAACCAATTTCAGGTTTGTAAAAAGCACATTTTTGGACCTTCTGTGTGGAAGGTTCTTTGATTTAAAAAAATTTGAAATTTTTTGTTGTTGCCGGAAGTTAAAGAAAGCTGAGACGTCACGCTTTCACAATTTCATAGAGTTTTCGGTATATTGAATGTCACTAAACTACTAAACGGCTGCACCGATTGCGTTCATATTTGGAATGTAGGGAAATATTTCGACTAAAAATGGAAACGCTAGGTGGCGCTGGGTTCGGGATATTCATAAAAATTGCATTTACTTGCTGATTTGGCTCATATTTAGAAAACAATTTAGACAATTTAAAAGAAATATTTGGACTTGAAACTTACACGATAGGTGGCCCGGTGGCCGAGACATCCCCAAAAATTATTTTACGCTAAGAGAAGGATATATCTACTATATATTTACGGAAGTATGTATGTATGTGCCAGGTTGCATCTTAAACGGACGGACAGGATCGAACAAAATTTTGACAGAGTATTGCCATGTCACCTGGGCCTATAACAGGGTAAAAAAATTGGGATTCGACAAGGGGGCGTGGCACCTCCCATAGGCGTGAAAATTTTAATCAGCCATAACTTCGAAACTATAAGTCACATGAACTTGAAATTTGGTATGCAGTCATATATAAGGTAGGTGCTTACAGTAGAGTATATATAAATGACTTTGTAAAAGTGGGCGTGGCACATCCCATATGCGTGAAATTTGTTATCAATCATAACTTCGGAACCATAAGTCACATGAACTTGAAATTTGGTATACAGTCATATACAGGGTGTCCCAGAAGTAACGTGCCAAACTTTAGGGCAAGGTAGGTGGGGGGGTTAGCTCACTGATAAACAAAAAATTTTCAGGTAAAAGTGTCACCGTTTTTGAAATATTTACATTTTTTCGAATTTAAAAAAAATCGTGCCTTTTCATGTGTTTTCTTTAACTGCAACTACAAACCGGGCAATACTTAGTAAATTTTTTATGTAAAATACTTCCAGATAGTTGCCTCTCCATACTCAAATGCAATGTAGTTAACATAAATTAAGGAACCATCATAAAATTAGGATTATTTCTGGATTTTTAACTTTTTGATATTTTCTTCCCCAACTTTGACTAACTCGGGTGAAAAAAATGTACTGAGCTATAACTTTACATTAGCTTAAAAAAATTGCTCATTTAATAAAGATTTCAGAAAGGTGCCACACTTACTGTTTTGAATAGAAAAAAAAAAGTTATAGCCGCTTTTGTGGGTAAAGGACTGAGACACGCTAGAATGTATTTAATAGATTTAAATTGAATTTGCTCTTGTTACCGTCAAATGACATGCTAAATAGTACAAAGGTACAT
>NW_023459658.1:37105-51922 GCF_013731165.1 Rhagoletis pomonella | reverse complement strand
TACTTCCATTTTTGACTAAGCGACCCCAAATCTGTTAGGAATGGCGACTAGCCTTATTGCGGAGAAAATTTTCATTGCAGGCAGGGTTATATAAAATTGGGCCGATTTCGATTATTTTTATTTTAGACGAATCTATTTTTTCGAAAGAAGACCGTAGCAGGGATTTTCTTCATAAAATGTTTGTTAGATATGAATGTCTCAAATTTAAGTGTGCAGTTTTATTCGTAAATTTAGAAAATAACAAATTGTTTTACCTCGGGGATTCTGTAAGTGAGTAAGGCTCGTAAGTTTATGAGGCTTTTATAGGAACGCCCCCTTTGTAAAAATGTGTAAATAGGTGCGTAAAGTGGAATGAAAGTAAATGAAAAATATAATAAGGGAATAAAATGAATAATTTCAATCTACCAACTACCAAAATGAATAATTTCATCTACCAACTATATTGACTTACATAGGTTTTCTGATAATTTTCGGCATTGTTAATTGTATTATAGCCAAGAGTGATAGAGACAAGACGGCGGGATGTTACGGAAAATACTCCGAAACTAAAATTGCTTCACAAAATCCTGGTTGATCTGTCAAACAGTTACTTTACGCACCTATTTACACCTTTTCACAAAGGGCGTTGCCATAAAAGCTATAGTCCGACCGATTCCAATTTTTTTTCAGGTACCGATGCCGATGCCGATTAATCGGCTTATGGGGAAAGAATCGGCCGATGCCGATGCCGATTCCATAAAAAATTAGAAATAAATGTATCAATCAAGGAATGAAACCGATTCAAAATAACGTTCCGGTTTGGGTTTCGGTTTTGCCAAGTGTTTCGGTTTCGGTTTTGGTTTCGGTTTCGTTCCGGTTTCGGTTTTTCACAGAAATTTTGTTGATATTATTTAAATCACAATGTCTTAAACGTTGAGGAAAGCAAATCGAAAATTACAGTTCACTGATAATATCAACACTAGGTTCTTTCCCTAACAATCCGGACCGGATTTGGTAATTAGAGAATAAGAGAAACATTTTCCTTCAAAAATGGAACAAAGTTCAGAAGTACGGAAACGCAAAAACCCACATTTCGTGCCCACAAGTCGAGAAACAGCTGATTCACGTTGTTCTTGTTTTTGTCACTTATACCATGTTCTGACCGACATCGGAAACATGTTTTCGTTGCTAAAACTGGTTTTCGACCTAAAACTTGTGTTTTCGTCCATATAAAATCTGTTAAACGAAAACCAGTTTTCGCTGAAAACTACTTGAAAACTCACTTTCCACTCATTCCAATCGGTGTCTTCACTAGTTTTTTGCGATTATTTATCGAAGTGGAAGTCATATTTTATCATCTTTAATACGCCATTTCGGATTTATTGTTAATTGCCTGGCCAAAGCAAAATAAGAATGAAAGTTAAAGGTTGTAAATGAAAAGAAAATGAAGGAAAAATGTTTTGGTTGTCGGTCAGAACATGGTATTAAATGTAAACACTTGGAAATTGAATTTTGGTTTCACAAATTTGATTTTAAGTACATAGATTGAAAATACATCAACAGGCCATTCACTTTTCCTTAAAAGTACCAAGTAAATGCAGGCAACATGTAAACACAATACAGCTGATATGCACTTTGACACTTTATCCATTTTTACTCGGAGAAAATTTCGGGCTGTTTCGGGCAGGAAGAAGAATACACTTACGATCGAATACGCTCGAATTTTCGCTCTCTATTACCCATTTTGTTGAGTACAGGCATGATTTCTGGGCTATTTTGGGCACACGCGGGATCTCGCATTGCGTACGGGAAAGAAACTACTTAAATATAATTAATCGATTATCGATTCACAACAACAAAGTCATCAGCAGATTTTTGCGAAAAGTTACCTTGCCATACTTATTTACTACTTAACAAAAATTTTAGCAAAATGTTGCTGATTTTGGTTAAATAAATCACTTATTTCAAAGAAATTTTTATTTATTATTTTTGTAAATTTCTGGAAACCGATTGAAACCTGTGATTGAAATGGTTTCGGTATCGTTCCTTTTCAGGTCAAGATAACGGTTACGGTTTCGGTTTCGGTTTTGAAAAACGAAACGGTTTTAAACGGTTACGGTTTCGGTTTGGGTTTCGGTTTCATTCCTTGGTATCAATTCATAAAATCAGTTCATTTCACGGAGTTAAAAAAAAACAAAAGAAAAGATATAATTAATTAATTGGCTTGTTATGCAACATTACATACACATGTATGTACATACATACATATGTATGTGTAAAAATATATGTACATATATCACATTTATGTACATTACATAAAACACTTTTTTTATGGTGCTAAGCAAAAAATATTTAGGAACATAAAATTTCATTTCGTTTTGTACTAAAATACACCCTTTTGCACTCAATGCACAAGAACTTATATGCTAGGTATGTATGTACATACATATAGTGGTCCGCAAAATAAAAGAATTGCGATATTTTGGCCGATTTTGTCTTTTTTATTTAATGTTTTTTTGTTTTTTATAAAAGTCTAGCTGGTATACAACAAACACCATATAAATTCAGATTTCAAGCTTTGTACAAAAATTAGAAAAATTCTGCTTATTTTCACCAAAATTTCAAACTTTTTAATCAGAATTTTGGTATGCAGTTTTGTAGACCATTTCATTCTATTATAATGAAGTGCAAGTTGCAAGCTGCTATAAAATCTCGTTAATTTTTGGCAATTTTTTTTGCTGGCAGTGTTCTCCATATAAAAGAAAACTGTCGCACATACTTTTGTATGGAAAAAACGTGAAACACCTTCAACAAAAAAAAATTATTTATGTGAGTTGTCTGCAAATGTTTTTTAATGTTGGCTGTCGCTTCACCTGAACATTTGAAAAGAAATTCAAAAGAATCGGCGGAAAAAGGCCGATGCCGATGCCGATTAATCGGTCGGACTCTAATAAAAGCCTCGTACACTTACGAGTTTTACACAGTTTAAGACTACGAGTTTAATTGTCTTCCCAGATAGCGCATATTCAATTCTGCCTTAATTACAACTAATCATTGTTGCCCACGCTTAAAGGTTTAAGGTGAGGGAAAAATGGATATTTTTAAGCAACTATGTACATATATTTTTTATTTTTTTTTTTAACAAACTTTTTTGCTGAGAACTTATTTAACCCTGGAACACTAATCATATTTTTAATACGTAAACACTAATTATTAGTCGAATCGTATTTAGCACTGCATTATTTTTAAGTTTTAACGTATCAATCGTCAAAAAATATTCTAGACGTTATTATTTTAATACTTTCTAAGTAAAATGAAACAAAGTTATGCGGTTGTGTTGTAGTTTAAGTAATGTACTTTCAATTTCAAGAAGTGAATTTTCAAGAAACTTCACCGCAAAACATAAACTGTTTTAGTCCGATTGACTAACATTAGTATTCTAGGGCTAAATTCCAAAAACCGAAGGCCAACTTGAATTAAAGGAACCAACACTGAAATGCGTCAAGGTGAAAATAAAAGAGCAAAAATTTCTATATATGTACATCCAACTCTCTGGAAGACAATAGGTTTGTTCGTCGAAAATTCAGCGAGAATTATCACTCAAGATATCAGATAGTAAGAAAAAAATGCTCCCAAATTCTATCTCAAGTAGAGAAACTTGCAAAATTCTGCACGAACGAAAATTTGGAGGAATTTGCAAGTTTCCCTGCCAGCAAGTGTCCACGGTTGCATTTCAAACATAATAAATTTGTATAGAATTTTTAAAATTCGTTTAGAGGGGGAAAACAGGATCTACATGTATATTTCTTGTTAGTCCGACTTTCTTTAACATATTTACATTTCAATTTCTTTGTTGTAGTAGCTTTCGGGTTTCCTAAATCGATTCTGGTTGAGATTGCATTCCGATTACGAATACAGTTTTTTCCGCCGAGTACCTTTCAAATCATTGGAATTAACTAAATTAATTAAGTAAACAAGTATTTGCTTACATTTTTCATTTACGAACTTTTTTATTCAAATCATCGTCGACAAAAAATCCAACAATGTGCCACAATCATATGTTTTTCCCAATTGCGAATTCTTGCTGGCAAATTTTTTTCCAGCTTGAATTTACAACTCAAAGAACTTGTCTTTCTACTTGCGATTTATTTAAATAAAATTTAGTTGAAACAGTTTAGCCGGTTTTTTGCCAATTTAGCCGGTTGGTCCAAAAAGTTCTGGCAACACTGCTTCTATTTCACACCAAAGCTACACTAGGGGTATTCTCTGAGTCTTGCAAAGCCCTTGCACGGTGCACAGATTGCACGGATTGCACGGCAAAAACCGGTTTTCGTATGGGACAGCTTTGCAAACCGTGCAATCCGTGCACCTTGCAAGGGCTTTGCAAGACTCAGAGAATACCCCTACTGTTTCTAAGGGAGCGGTGCGAGAGAGACAACTGCCAGTTTATCGAACCTTGTATTATTGAATCATGTTTAATAACAATATATTTAAATATTCCAGTGGCTTTTGCCTATAACTTACAACTCCTTTACTCAATTTACTGAGTTTGTAAAAGAGTTTTGCATACAAGACATAGAGTTAGATACTCTTTTTAGCGAATTCTTAGGACTGGTTTCTCCAACTCAACTTTACTTAGTTTAGCCACTTTTCGGACTTAAGTCAAAAGTTAGCCTACGTTTTACACAGCTTATTCTTGACTAAGTCAAGAAAATTGGCTTAACTAAGTTAAGTTGAGTTGGAGAAACCAGTCTTAGAATTCACTAAAGTTTAAGGAAGTTCCAATGTTATGTAAAAACATTAAGAAAATACTAAATTATTTTGTTCGAATAGAAAATTCCGTACAAATCAGTACAAATTTTGAAAAATCAGGACATTAGCGTACTGATTGAAGAAATGAATAAAATCAGTACAAGAGTTGAAAGATTAGTACTGTACTGATAAAATCAGTACGTCTGGCAACCGTAGGTTGCCCTTATCCTAATTTATCAGACTTTGTTGGTGAATATTCATGAAAAAATGTGTTATCCAAAATTTCAGGTCAATCGGAAAAAGTTAAGGTGTGCCGACCGCCCCCTCCCCCCAAAGATTGAACTAAATCTCTTCTCTTCTTAGAGCTGCTTCATACAATTTGATGCTCGAAAGTTTGCAACCGGTCTTTTCTCCTTGAAAACGATGTAGGCATCTCCCAAAGGGAAATATAATATCATTTTTATAAAAAACTAGCAGAGCACCCGACGTCGTTCGAGGTAATTAAATAAAAATATAAAACAGTAATACAAATATTCAGATCAGCATAAATTAGAGGAGAAAAACTATTTTCTTTTCCTTCTAAATTATGGCATCCTTAGAGGGGCAGATCCAGCGGTTTTAGGGCCGGTTACTCAATGTCTATCTGCGGTTAAACATCGTTATCGACATCTTCGACTCCATGCATACAACTGGGAGTCGGTAACGTCGATAATTATCTTTAACCGGAGATTAGTGTTAACTAAACATTGAGTAACCGGCTCTTAGTATAGCTGCATTTTTCCTGTAGAACGCTCATTTTAGAAAAAGTTGTATTCATTATACATGCACATGTTTCGTTTAACAGCATCGCGGGACTATAAGGTTTCACAAAACACAGTTTTAAATATCCGAGTGGTCTAATAATTGAATACATATTTATCCCCTTTTTACAAATACGTTTAAATATACTTTATTCGAAACACGTCCCATACATATGTCTGCATACCAAATTTCAGGTTCATGTGACTTTTGGTTCTAAATTTATGGCTGGTTAAAAATTCCACGCCTATGGGATGTAGGGTGGCCAGATATTATAGTGACATAATCAGTACAGTTGGGATAAAAAATCAGTACAAAGCCATAAAAATCAGCTTATTTTTAAGCGTATTTTATTATTAACAATATAACAACCAAATAACAGCGCATTAATTTAACAAAAAATAACTAATAGACTTTTAAATACATATAGTATTATCTATATAAAAATTCATTACTTTAAAACAAATCAAAGGTATTACGTATTTATGTACAGCTGTGCTCAGGAAAATAGTAGTAAAATGCATTGACAGGTTTTGAAAATTTTTTCTTTTAATTTGAATTTTTTATAAAAATGTAGTTAATTCTATAACAGAAGACATGTGAGTTGAAGTCTCAAACTTTCTAGAAAATTTATAAAAATTGAGAAAAAAAATTGTAGCCCATTCAGTTTCAGTAGAAGACGAGCTCGAGTCAGAATCTGTTGGCATATTTTAAGCTACAAATTTAAAACATATTTAGTTGGCGTGCTTATTAAATACAACATTCACATTAAAATGTTGACTAAAAGGTATATAACCGAATTATCGCTAAACGAATTTTAGAGTACGAATGAAATTTAATAGTGTTAAATGTGTATGTGCAAGTAAAATTACAGGCGGTCGAACATCAAAAATCAAAGTAAAGCTACATATATCATATCCACGAGTCGATAGTTTGCACTTTTTTTAAATTTTTAGAACTTACATTGCACCGTAGCAGTAGTCGTCTTAAGTTTGAAATACTGACAGCCGATTTCTCAGTGGATGTTAAATTATAATCAAAAGATTATCTCTTATTGTCATCTTCTCAGTGTACTTAATATATGATTAACTCACCACCACCTTTCATAAGATTTATTTATGGCAAAACCAGCTTTCCTGTAAATCCTGTAAAATCTGCAAATCGTGATTGCAAATCGGGTTGGGTTGAATCCAAACAGTTTGTTATTTTGCGAAATCCTAGGAAACGAAACAATTGGAAGCTGACACCTTTTTAATAATTGTTCAAGTTTAATTAATGCTTTCAATCTCACACGTATGAGTTGTCAAAAACCATTGTTTTGAACATGTAAACTAATTTCCAAAAGTATTTATTAAATGTAAAAATCGGTACAAAATCAGTACAAATTCAAAAAATCAGTAGATTTTGCGTACTGATTTCGGGCTCTTAAAAATCAGTACAATAGAAAAAAATCAGCACATATACTGATTAAATCAGCACATCTGGCCACCCTAATGGGATGTGACACGTCCGCTTTTACAAACCCATTAATATATAGCTTACTATAAACACCCACCAAAGATATGTCTGCCTACCAAATTTCAATTCCATTTGACTTGTGATTTTAAAGTTATAGCTGATAAAAACCTCCACGCCTATGGGATGTGCCAATCCTCCTTTTAAAAACTCACTTATATATATCTTTTTATAAGCGCCTCCCATATCTATACCTGCATACCAAATTTCAAGCTGGTGGGGCTTATGGTTCCGAAGTTATAGCTGACAAAAAATTCCACGCCTATGGGATGTGCCACGCCCCCTTTTACAAACTCCATATAAACCTTACTATACCGTAGATATGCCTGCATACCAAATTTCAAGTTCATGTGGCTTATGGTTTCGAAGTTATAGCTGATAAATATTCCCCGCCTATGGGATGTGCCACGCCCCCCTTTTAAAAACTCATTTATATATACCTTATTATAAGCGCCTTCCATAGATATGTCTGCATCCCATATTTAAAGTTCATGTGACTTATGATTTCCAAGTTATAGCTGATAAAAAATCCCACGCCTATGGGATGTACCACGCCCCCTTTTTCAAACTCATTCATATACGCCTTACTATAAGCACCTACCGTAGCTGTGCCTGCATACCAAATTTCAAGTTCACGGGGCTTATGGTTCCGAAGTTATAGCTGATAAATATTCCACGCCTATGGGATGTGCCACGGCCCCTTCACAAACTCGTTTATATATACCCTCCTATAAGCACTTACCATTGATATGTTTGCGTACCAAATTTCAAGTTCGTGGTACTTATGGTTCCGAAGTTATAGCTGATAAATATTCCATGCCTATGGGATGTGCCACGCCCCCTTTTACAAACTCATTTATGTATATATACCTTATTATAAGCGCCTACCATAGATATGTCTGCATCCCAAATTCAAAGTTCATGTGAATTATGATTTGGAAGTTATAGCTGATAAAAATTCTACGCCTATGAGATATGACACGCCCCCTTTTACAAACTCTATTATATATACATACCTTACTATAAGCATCTACCGTAGCTATGCCTGCATACCAAACTTCAAGTTCATGTGACTTATGGTTCCGAAGTTATAGCTGATAAAAAATTTCACGCCTATGGGAGGTGCCACGCTCCCTTGTCTTATCCCAATGTTTTCTCCCTATTATAGGCCCAGGTGTCATGGCAATACTCTGTCAAGATTTCGTTCGATTCTGTCCGTCCATTTAGGCTGCAATTTGGCGCATACATACATTCATACTTCCACATATATATACTAGATATCTATCCTTTTCTTATCGTAAAATCATTTTTTGGGGATATCTCAGCCCCGGGGTCACCTATCATGTAAGCTTTGAGTCCAAATATTTATTTTCAATTGGCTAAATGGTATTCTAAATATGAGCCAAATCGGCAAGTAAATACAATTTTTATGAATATCCTGACCCCAGCGCCACCTAGCGAGCAAATTTTTTGTATAAATATTTCTTTTCAAGGTACTGATAAATATTCCAAATATGAACGAAATCGGTGGAGGCGTTTGGTAAATTAGTGGCATACAATATACGGAACATTACGCCCATTTGGGGACATAAAGTTGACATCATAGACAATGTTTTTGTGTAAATATTAAAATTTTTAAAAATGCTATAATCAAAAAAAATCAAAAAGAATAATGTTTACTTAATTTTTTTTGTTTTTTATACATTGCACATTAATGTAAAAAAATGTACAATTAAAGCCCATAATAAGAGGGAAGAAATACATTTTTTTATTAAGTTGCGTTAAAAGGTTTCCAAGATACATCACTTTGAAGAAAGGTATGTATGACGTTTTCTTAAAATTTAAGTCCCGTGTAACCGTACGTTATATCGGCAAAATATGCTGCACGTATATTAATGTCACCTACACCTTCAATCTCTTCAACTTTCATCCAAATCCTTAGAAGTCGCGCACAGAGGTGGCCGCGATGACATGAAATGCCTCAACGGTTTCTTTGTTCTGCTTAGGGATAAATCGATACCATCAAGGTATTACTCAAGTTTGTACTTGTACTTGTATCAAACAAGGTATCGATACCTACTCAGTATCGGAAAGGTTTAGAGTACTTGTACATAGACTACGATTTTGCATATTTTTCAAAGTAATTGTATTGTTTTCTTCACAAAAAATATGAATTTTTAAAAGATTATTTATCTTAACTTATTATCTATAACTTTTCAGACAAAAATTTAAGACAGCAAATATTTTCCTATAGTATTTGATTTCAAAAAACAATAGAATACATTTTTAAAAGTTTAATAGATTAAGTTTCATATAAAATGAATTTAACAAAATAACTCCTTTTTTGTTATATTTCCCAAAAACATCAACTTATCACCGTGTTTTTCTGAAAGGCGGTTTCGAGATTTTGATATAGTTGTATCGGTTTTTGAGGAAAGCCTCTCGCAAGGGACAGATGATCCAACAACGGTTATGTATAGATGCAGTGTTGCCGTTGAGAATTTTCAGAAAGTCGAAAAAGGGGTTCATTGGCGAAAAAAAGGGCCACCAAATTATTTTTGCTTTTCTTTACTAGTAAAAGAATGAATCTGTTGAATTTAAAAAGAAAATAGTGGGACAAGCTTTTCACAAAACAAGGTTGCAAACATACACATAAATCGAGAAAAGTTACATTTCGCTTAAAAGATTTAAGTGAAGCATTTTTTCGTACTTCCAGGAGGAAATATTTTTTAATAGCATGGTTCTGTTAACGTTTCCTAAAAAATCTCTGAAAAGGGGCAAAAGTCGCACATAATTTTGGAAAGGGGTCGAAAAATCTAAATTTTTAAAAGGTCGGGTCAAAGGGTATTGGCGCTTAAAAATGGTCAAACTGCCCCTTTAGTCGCACAACGGCAACACCGTCTAGGGCATTGCGCATTTCTTCCAATTCCTCTAACGGGTTGCTTTTCAAAGAAGATGCTGAAACATAATAAGTTTTGCGTTTCCGATACAAGTACTTTTTTCGATACCTACTTGGATCGCAGTAAAAAGTATCGAGTACAAAAATACTTGGTAAATTGAGAAAAGTATCGAGTATGTACTTGGATTTACTCGTATCGATTTATCCCTAGTTCTGCTGAAAAGTACCCATTTTCACATTCGATAGTTTGACAAGGTAGCGACGATATGTTCAAAACAATGTGGAGCAATTTAAAATCATGTGGAGTGCACTCGAAAGCACTTTTGAAATGAAATCTTATGCGATGAAATGGCAACGTACAAAAAATTTCTCTGCGATTAGCGTTTCGCTTGCGGTGATATTTACAGATCTCTTGCGATTAGGGATCTAACGATACCAATAAAGTATCGATACTTTTACTCGCTTCAAGTATCGGGAGAAAGTATCGGTACTCGAGTAAGCGTCGGATTGGAAGCATCGATACTTACTCGGTGTCGAATATTTCTATACCAATTTTATTATTATTTTTTGTACTAAATTATGTAAATAATCATTTCAAATGAATTTACCCAGAATTTACAATAAGTAATCAACTTTGACTTTAATTATCTTAAAACAATGTCAGACCTACTTAGATCCTTTTGATTCTAACCCCTTCAGTTGTTCACAAGGAACTGATGATGCATCAACTAATAAATATAACAATATTTTCTGCGTAAATTAATTAAGAACTTGTATGGAGAATATGCATAAATAACAATAACAGAGTTGCCGTTACAAATTGAAGCTAACATTCTCTTTTATTAATGTTGCATTTAAAAACAAAAAGGTTTTCAAGAGGGTTCTCAATGTATCGAAAACAAAGTATGGATACTTACTTGGTATCGGATTGAAAGCATCGAGTGAAAAAATACTTGGTATCGCAGCAAAGGATCGAGTGTTTACTTGTATTCGCTGGTATCGTTTGATCACTACTTGCGATGGATGTACGCTAAAAGTGTGTTTGCATTGTTCAACTTTGCGTTCAACTCAGCGCAGGATTGCACGAAAAAAAAGTTGAATGGCTAAAAATATTAAAATATGAAAAAATATCAAAATATTCGCCATAAAAAGGTGTTTGCACTGTTCAACTTTGCATTCAACTTTTGGTTGAACGGCCTTCAACTAATCGCTTTCAGCAAAGTTGGTAGCCAGCCAAAATTTAGCCATTCAACTTTTTCTTCGTGCAACCCTGCGTTGAGTTGAACGCAAAGTTGAACAATGCAAACACTGCTTAAGGGAGGCAGCTAGTAATGATGACAAGCTGTAAGACAATCAGTGTTGCCATTTTAGCCGTTTTCCGGCTAGATTTAAAGCGCAAACAGTCAACGACGTAGCGTAGACGTAGGTTGACGCATACACGATCTAGCTTATGGGATTCGCGTGTTAACGAAAACTCACCACCGCATGGCGGTGACGTTGCCATTGCTTCTCTCTCTCTCTATCAACAGTAAATTTTATATGCTGCTACGTACGTCAACCTATGTTTACGCTACGTCGTTGACTAACTGAGCTTTTAACCGGTACCGATAGTAAAAAGCTGGAGAAAATTCGGTGTAGCCGGAAGCCGATTTGTTAGCCGTTTCGCAAAATAAAATTGGCCGTTTTTTAGCCGACATTGCTATTTGCCTTATTTTCTTAAAATTCAGATATATTTTTCCATTTTTACAAAGTCAGTGGCCCGAAATCTATTAGAAATGGCTACTGACCTTGCACGGTGCACGGATTGGACGGATTGCAAAGCTGTGCCATAGGAAAACCGGTTTTTACCATGCAATCCGTGCAATTAGTGCCCGTGTAAGGGCTATGCAACACTTCGAAAATACCCCTTTCAATTAGCTCACACGTATGAATTATCACACTTAGGGGTTGTCTTTATTTTTTGTTTCGTATTTTATTAAAAACATCATTTCCTACAAACAAAAGCTCACTTCCCAAAGCTATGATCGATCAGCTGTTGAAATTGAACGTATAATTTCCTATCGTCTTGAAGAAAAATTGCTATAGTGCTTCCCGCTTATATGCCCCCCGCTTATAAGCATCTCCCGCTTTTTAGTGCCGATTTTACCCCTTGTGAGATTTCCACATATAAAAATTGTTCGATTTCCCCGCTTATATTATTCCCCGTTTAAAAGCACCAGTATTTTGATACAAAAGTATAAATAATTTCAGAAGTAAATTTCCTCGGATATGTATAAGCGCAGGGCAAATACTTCAAAGCGCCCAACTGCTTGAAGCCGAAATTTTACAAGAAACATTAAATCCGTCTTCAGATGAATCCGAAGGTGAAGCCGAAGAAATAGTATCAGAAAGTTTGCCATTTACGAAATCACAACTACATGCAATTAACACTTTAAAGCAGAGCTGGGCAATTTTTGCTCGCAAGCAACGCCAGCGTCGCAGTTCGTATACGTACACAGAAGCAAAGCAGCGAATTTCGACTCAGTCTGCTTGCAGATTTCACCAAGGTAATATCTGTGGATTGTTTTTATACCCGAGCGCACTTGTGCACAAGGGTATATTAATTTTGTTCACATAACGGTTGTTTGTAACAGCCAAAACGAATCGAGATAGATATAGACAAATGTATACATAAATGATCAGGATAAAAAAAGAAATCGATTAAGCCATGTCTGTCTGTCCGTCCGTCTGTCCGTCTGTCCGTGTACACGATAACTCGAGCAAAAATTGAGATATCTCAACGAAATTTGGTATGTAGGTTTCCCTTAATCCAAGGTAGGTTGCTATTGAAAATGGGCGAAATCGGACTGTAACCACGCCCACTTCCCATATAACGGTAATTTCCAGAAATACGAAAACTGCGATATTTTAGTAACTACTGAAGATAAATCACTCAAAATTGGTATTTACAATAATTTTTTGACAAAAAATAATAATATTATACATTTTTGGAAAATGGGCGTAGCCACGCCCACTTATGGTTACATGTGTATATCTTGGTAACCGCTGTACCAATTTCTACCAAACTTGGCACAGTTGTCGGCATTCGTACAGCATACAAAATCGCCTAAAATTTTTAAAATCGGACGATAACCACGCCCACATCCCATATAACGGTAATTTAGAGAAATACAAAATCTTCGATAAATCAGTAAATATTGAAGCTAATTTATTCAAAATTGATGCTTGCAACAATTCTTTACCAAGAAATACGTTTGTGATAAATTTTTGGAAAATGGGCGTGGCACCGCCCACTTATGATCACATATATGTATCTCAGTAACCGTTCTACCAATTTGTACCAAACTCGGTGTGGTTATTGTGCTTGCCAATTATTGAAATCGGACTAAAATAACGGCCGCTTCTCATATAACGGTAAATTTCAGAACTGCTTGAAACTTCAAAATTTCGAAATCTAAGGACTCTAATTTACTCAAAATTGATACGCCCCGGCTTACCATATAGCTGTAGCTTTTGGTAAGGCGAAAAACATATATTTAATACGTGCGCCGGGTATTTAATGTTCGGCTCTGCCCGAACTTAGGCTTTCTTACTTGTTCTTCTTAATTTTAGTACGCGCTTGCCACAGTTTGAGTAGAAAATTTACAAAAAATCCCCAAAGCAAAAAGTGGTGTGTTTTTCTTAGATTGGTGTTTGCATGCACTTGCGACGATTCAAACACAAAATAGTGCGACCCTATATAAGAACTAGAGTTTATTGCTCAAAGAACTTTCAACAAGCCACAATATCCATTATGTGGTTAAGCCTACGTATTTTTAATACAAGCAAACTGTATTTTGCTTGCCGTGACAATTTAAAAAAAATATAAAATGAACTGCTTGCTGACCAACGTTCAATAATTTTGTAATAAGTTCCATGATTTTTATAAAAAAGTGCACAAATAGCATGCTATATTTTAGAATAATTTGTTTCTATCTAAAGAAATCGATATAGAAATTTAAATGCTGGTTTATACGAAAAAATACTTAATGAATAATATTTATAAGTTATATTCTATTTTTAGCAATAAATTCCTATTTATATGAAAATAATAAAATCTAAACAACGAAATCATCTGGCCGGCCAGCATTTCAAAGATTAGATTCCAATAGAATTGTATGCAGGTATTTAATTAATGAGTTAAACCTATTTAAATTTTTTACAAGTATTACATTTTTCTTATGGAAAAGTTTCTATAAACTAATAGTATTTGTTACTAAAAACTTCCGCGATTCATTATTTCACTATACGTATAAGCAAAATAAGGCAAAAGACACATGCATGAAAAATACCAGTTTTAGTACATTTATAAAAACGTGACAACCATAACTGAGCGCGACGCACTATTACCACAACAAAATGAGACTGTGTTGGTGTGCCCAGCATTGCTTTAAAGAAAAGCTTTGAGACAAACAATCAAGTTCTGAAAGAAATTCCTAGTGGGAAAAGTAGTAATTCATTCCATGCGTGATAAATAATCGAATGTATTTCTTATCAGTTTTACATCCAATTACAGTTTAATATGTAATCAGCATTCTAATGTATTCAAAAAGTCCGGAAAATTTCATATTAAAGGCTCTCAAGAAAAGCAAAAACTCCATATAAAATGACGTACAAGAAATGGCTAAGAAATTTTCTTGAGTCAAATTTCCTTAAAGCAGTACGCAGTTCTTAAGAAATCTACTACGCTTTCTACTACGGTTTTCTAAAGTTTTTTGTGAAAAAGAGCACAAGGCAACCCAGGTTTGCAAAAGAAATATATGCCCGTTCCATTATTTCTTGAGGAAAGAGTGAGGCAACAGGCTACGAGGTATCAAAAATGTCAAAATTCCTTG
>NW_023459658.1:5287-22105 GCF_013731165.1 Rhagoletis pomonella | reverse complement strand
AGCATATGATACTTTAAAGGAAATTTATTTTTCTATAGAGGAAATGCGTAAGAAAACAAAGAAGATGTACACTTTAAAAGCATTTTTACTTTTCCTAAAAAAAGTACTATATATATTTGAAGTGTACTATATTTTTTCAGACTTTTTTAAAAAGTACTATAAATTCCTTAGAAAATGTTGGCAACCCTAATCGCACACCGCAACAAGTCATAGCAACACCCGACAGCCTTCGTTGCCATGACAACGCAACATCACACATCAATAGCCTGTTCCAATAGCAGTCCGGTTTACATGATTTAGTCAGAACTTACAGGAAGTCGTTCCTACTGACATAAATCCTGTAAGTGGGAACACATTTGAGAGAGTAACTGAGCAACTGTTCCTAGTCAGAAGTTATAGGATTTAGTCCGGAGTTTTTTTCCTGTAAGTTCATGAAAAGTGTCAAACGATCAGCTGATTTACATGTGCAAACAAAAACAGAAAGCGGTGAAAGCAGAGAACCTTATATTTGTTAAAAAATGGAAGTAAACAACGAAATATTTCAATATGTATAGATTTTAATAATTATTTAGTGATATTTCAGCCAAATCAGTGTAGTACCAATGACATGTAAACAAACCGTCTGACGTTTTTACTGGAAATAGGGCTTTTTGCGTTCCCGTGCACTTCGGCATCTGTTCTCCTTTTACTCTCAGTTGAGAGAGTAAAATTGTAGTTTGACAGTTCCACAGGTTTTAGTCCGAAGTTCAAAGGAACAGACTACAACATGTAGCTGCGCGACCACGCAACATCAAGCACATAGCCTATTAAAGATACAGCCAGCGATGCCAGGTTGACGTTTTTAACGTAATTTGGACGTTTTTTGTATCCTGCTGACGTTTGAACGTTTTTTGTGTAAAAAATTACGTTTTTTAACTTCCCAGTAATTTTTCTCTGTTACTAGGTCTTGTAATTAAAACTGATTTTGAATTATTTTCTTAATAAATCTTTCCAAGCTTTGTGTTTTGCAGCAGCTGCTTCAAAAGATATTTATTCTTTGGACACAGATGACTTCAATATGATGCTTACCATGCGTACGAGCATTTTTTTGGATTCTTGGACTAAGGATCCCGTGTCAAAGGCTGGTTGTGTAAATACTTGAGGTTACGAGGCTTATTGTAATGTTTGCAATTGCACATTAAAAACCAAATCAGGAAGGGCTGATCTCTTGCAACACGCACGCTCGAAAAAGACTTCATTTTTAAGACTTCATTAAAAATGTAATGAACCCAAAAAAGGCTGAAATAATGCTATGCTCCTTTTTAGCAGAACGTAATATAGCATTTTCGACAACCGACCCCCTTACCAAATATCTACAAGAAAAAAAAATTATTAAAAATCAACCCGATTCTTTAATAATAATAATAATAATAATAGATTGGCGCTTACACATATGTTAGTGTTTGGCCGAGCTACTCCTCCGATTTGTGGCGTGCGCCTTGATGTTGTCACACAAAGCGGAAGGACCTACAGTTTTACGCCGACTCCGAACGGCGATTGTATTTTTATGAGAAACTGTTTTTCATGGCAGAAATACACTCGGAGGTTTGCCATTGCCTGCCGAGGGACGACCGCTGTTAAGAAAAAACCTTTTTTCTATATTTTTTGCGATGTTGCTTTGACCAGGGCTTGAACCCAGGAGTTGCGGAGTGGAAGCGCGCACTGCTTACCACTACACCACAGCGGCCGACGACCCGATTCTTTAACAACTTAAAACTTGCCCTGAAATTTAATGGGGTATCAAACTGCGTACTCAAAAAAATTCTAAAAAAACTAAATGAAAATTTTAAAATCTAGCTTAAGCTTTGCAGATTTTTTTTTTATTTTTGCACAAAGTTTGAAATGTGGACTTATGTTTTGTTTATTATATAACGAGCTTGGCTTTTATGGAAAAATATAATAAATATTAAATAAACAAAAGAGAAATAGCCAAAATCGATCAAAATGGTGATGACTTAATCAGCTGTTCACAAGTGTTTGTATAAAATTATTTTTATATTAACGATCTCAAACCAGTTTACCATGAATTTTAAATGTGCTGTGTCAAAATTACATTTTAATATACCTTACGTACATATGTACCTTTGTATACAATAAAAGTTTAATAAGAACAATTTTTGTACATTCATTTGAATAAGACCTTTTTGGGTGGGAAATAACGTTTTTTCAGACCGAGAGGGACGTTTACTCATGCCGAAGACCTGGTAACACTGAATACAACACAGCCAAAAAAAGAGGCAGTCAGCACGAGACTGTGGTCGTGAACATACGGCTACTGGCAAGAAGTGACTTCATCTGCACCGGCTCGAGTGTCGGGCTTGATTCTGCAACAGCTGCTGGTAGGGTGATTTATTCCGCATCGGCTTGAGTGTCGGGCTGGACGTCACCTTCCCAGTGGCAGCGCCACAAGCTACACACGCTCTCACCACAGCCTCTCGTGGAACCGCGTACGGGCGACACCCGCAGTCAGCACTGCCGTTAGCAGAGGGACGTCGACAGCGCCTACAAGAGCGCTTCTCACCGCCGTTAGCAGAGCGGCGTCAACAGCGCCATTCATCGGCGCCACTAGAGCGACTCTCCGACGCGAACAGAGCGCCACTTGTCAACGTCACCAGAGCGCCGCCCAGCTGCTCGAGTAGAACGTTACTTCCGGCATCACCAAAGTACCGCTCGACGCATATAGAACGCTCCTCTCCGGCGTCACCGGAGCACTACACATCGGCGTGACCCGAGCGTTACTCAACTACGTTAGCTGAGCGCCTCTCACCAGCGCGATCAAGAACGCTACTGGCCATCGACGTCAGGGCGCTATTCTCCTACATTGCAAGAGCGCCACTCACCGGCGCGTCCAGATCGCGACTCTCCGGCATTACTAGAGCGCCACTCACCGCCGTCACCAGAGCACCACTTACCGACGTTAGCGGCGCGCCACTTAATGGCGTCAGCAGAGTGCTGCCCACCAGTACTAAGCAACGCCACTACGACATAACGGGCCAGTAACGGGACACGGAGCCGTTACCCAGCCACCAGAAGCGACATTTGTAGAAATTTCCATCGTGATCTTTTCTTGTTATATGTTTTTATAGAAATTAAGAAAATTTAAATAATAAAGTACGATTAACAAGAGCTCCGAAACTACAAATTTATTGTAACGAACCCTGGAAACGGCGAGTATACCCCAGCGTTGTAGAAGAAGTATCGGGGCATTAAAAACGCTTCGTTACAATGTGCCTTACATTTTTTTGACAAATTATAACAAAAATTTGCTCTAGCTTTTGCTGAAAGGTAAATAAAAGCTCTGTGTTCATTTTTTGCGCATAATTCCGAAATTCCAAATTTTGAGTTGAGACTCTTTTGAAGACGGTGTTCGATATGTCAACTAACAAAATTTCCGAATAACACATTTGAAGTTTCGAACCTGTGCTTTCAAAGTCATGTGCATGATATAAAAAAGAAGGTAGTTTCCAAGGCGAATTTATATAAGGTGGTGTTGTTTCATCAGCTGTGAGTAGCGTTTGATTGTCAAAATTTTGTATTTCGCTAGTGAGTGAGTGAAAACGTGAGGGTGTTTGTATTTTCTGTCGCCCTTTTTCCTTCGGGGAAGGAGAGCTGCAATTTGGCAATGGCCCGTTAAAAGCAAAAACAAAATACAAGTAATTGTTGTATTTGTTGAATCGATACCACCTTATATATATTCGCCTTGGTAGTTTCAATAAAAAACTTTTTGATTAAAAAGCAGATTTTTGACAATTGCTCAATTGTGAAAAATTCGAAGCGGCGTTACCCAATTGTAAGTTTTTGGTGTAGGAGATTTTATATCCTAAATTTGGGATTATAAATAAAATAGTTGTGTTAATATTTACCTTTTAAAAATAATTAATATCTTATCTTAAAAATGTTTAAATTTTACATTAAATTCGATAGCAACTTGCCAAATCATTATCATGAACATATTTTAAAATTTTTTTTGGTGTCCTCATGTCATCTGATTATTTCACAATGTAGTTTTCTATATCGGATACGATGATTCTGATATAATTCATACACTGAAATTATACATTTCGATGTGTTATTTAATATATATTGTCATTGTCCATTTAACAGCAAATGGAATTTACTTTGGGACCCATGGGCCGTGAAATTTCTCCAGCAACACATTGTTTTCACATGAAATTTTGACACACCCAAAAGTGAAGTATAAAATAAATAGATAAAAACAAATTTTCAATCAAACTGATTTGTGTAGTTCAGGGGCGTCTTTTGGTAAATGTTCTGGAGGCTGTTTTAATATATCCTATCTTATTATATATTTCTTAGCTTTTCTACATTCTGAGAAGTTGAGAGAATGAAGTCTAATGTTCTTTTTTGGTCAACTATGACGTTTGATTTAATCTTTTGCAATCATTAGTTCATTTCCCTTGAGGAGTCACAATGCTCATACCGGCTATACCGATTTTTTTGAAAGTTCGGACACAAATTTTACAAGAATAGTTATAGGCTAAAACAAAACGGATATCTAAAGCGGGTGTGGAACCTCCCATACAAATCGGATTTTTCATAGTGCATATCTCTGGAAGTATTTATGGTAGAGTCCTGGAACTTGGTATGAATATATGTATGTATATGAAGTCAATCTCAAGCTCATGGAAAAATGTGGGTTTATTAGAAAATGCAGCGTGCCACCGTAGAACTTGGAATAGAGGTAAATGAAATCAATCCCAAATTTATGAAAAATGGGGGTATATGAAAACGATCTCGTAGCCAGCTACGAGAGCTAGCGGTATAAGCCATATAAACTAAAATTCTGGTGACGCATAGATACCTCTGGAAGCATTTACCTAGAATACTGAGATGAGAAAAACGGGCGCGACACCTTCTGGAAAGTAACATGATCACAGGGTGTATCTCTAGAACCATGTTAAGCTAAACCTTGAGGGATTACATTCTTGCCAAGACCAACAGGCATTAGCTGAAATTGCGGCGCAAGTTTTACGATCGGCTTGGGTAAGGTTTAACCACTTAACCCCCATTTGTTTTCGCCGCTACTGAATTCTATAAACTGTCAGCTTTCACACAATTTAAAATGTACACGTGTATTGAAAAATGTCATGAAAATTGTGTTGCTAGCTTCATGTTGCAAGCTTTTTCACAGCGTGAACAGAATACTACTTTACCGAGGAAATGTTATGGAATTTCACACTTATTTCACAGAAACAAATTTTATATGCACTTTAACAGGTTTTTATGTGAAACAGGAATAAAATACTATGCTTAAGAACACAGATCAACAAAATTAAACAATCAACTAAATTAATCAGATCAACAAAAAATTAATAAGAAAATTTTGAAGGATTTTAGATATTGGGTATGGTAGCACGAAATGTCACAATCTGCTTAATTATCAGGTTGTTAATATGGCGACGAAAAAGTGACAATGGAACTGCCTTGTTTTTTGTATCATGGTCATGTGTATGATTAGCTATTATTTTGTCAGAATTGGTGCAAAATTGTTAGTCAATTGTGATAAGCTCGTGAAAGGTTGCTTTAATATAAATGAACAAAATTGGATATGGAAAATAAAGGTTAAGGTATTTCTAATAAGAATTAGTTAATGTGCATATCATGTGTGTGTTTGTTTGTTGTTATTTAATGTGTTTGTAGTGCGTATTTAAAGAAAAATACTAAACAATATTATTGTGCTCCCTGGAGTAGAACTAGCAAGCTGACAAGTGCTGACGCGAACTAATAATAAAAAATTCTTAATAATAATTAGATTTTATTTTAATAGGAACAGTTGTTCCTAATTTTTGCTCTTTTTTCTAAAATTTAACTTTTTAAGCGAAGTAGGTACGCGTAGAAATCTAAGTATCCTCCTTATATAGAATAAAGCAGATTCGGGATTTTTTCACCACGTTAATCTGTAAAACTACTGAACGGATTTGTCGACAATTTTTTTTTAAATAGATATTATCTTTAGGGTTGCCATCTGTACAAAAAATTGTAAATTCCGCACTGTTCGTTGGATTACAGAAAATGAGGTGTTAAATGAAGGTGCTTGGCCTCTAGATGTCCAATAAAGTATTATTTTTTTAGTAAGGCTGCTGCTGAGACCCAAAGTGAAAGGATACGGTCCCCGGATGTGCAATAAGCTTTTATGTTTTTAGTGGGGTTGCCACCTTTTTAAAAATTACTACCTTACATAAACATAGACATATTTTATTAAAGACATCAGATTTGCACAGTCCATTCAACTTAAAAAAGTGAGGTGTGAAGAGCTTGGCCTAGAGATGTCAAATAAGTTTTTATTTTTTCGTAAGGGTTACCAGCTGTTTTAAAAGTCGAAACTAAAGAGTGCTAAGAAATCTTTAGTCTGAATATTTAAGCTATTTTTGAGGTGTTGGAAGGAGATTGGTATCAATCGAAATACGTTTGAAAGGCTTTATTCAGAACTATATTAAGTAGGGTTGACACATGCTTAAAAAAGCAAAATCAACATGAATTGTGGCAATTGGGCAATTGAAATATGTATTATAATATGGGCGCCAGACTAATGGGGTGTAAGAAAGTTTAAAAAAAGTTTTGAAATAGGTTATCGTTCAAAAGCAACGTTATATATGGGGCCCATTTTACCATAACTTGCTAATAGCATGAAGAACATATGTACCAAGTTTGAAAATGATAACTTTCTTTTTAGAATTTATGCAAAAAAAAAATTAATTCCGGCCAGTGTGCACTCCTTGAAATGAGAAATGAAAGATAAGAATAAAAAAACAATATTCCTATATATAAGTGTGTACCGCTGCGTATCCTTGCTTTCACCAAGTTTAGCTAACTGAACAAAGTTCAAGGTCTACATTAGACCAAGGTAGTGAAAATAAATGCAGCGCGAATTCCACCAGATCGGAAAACAATTTGTTGCCACCTACATCCGTTTTAGAGGTGGCAGATATTTTCGTAACGGTGACCTTGTCACGGTTACTCAAAAGTCATGGGCAACTGCTGTGACAACTTCTAAAAAGTCACCGCGACAGACTGTGACAAAGAAGCAGTCGCAATGATGTTTTTGCAGTAGGCTTGTGCTGTGATAAAGTAGCAGTCGCAATTACATAACTGCGACCAGTTATTTAAGACTAAAATCTGAGTAATGTTGTTTGATATACCATTAAAAACGACGAAAATAGTCATTGATGCCAAATAAATAAATAATGCCCTTAGAAAGATTCCTGTTTGCAACTTTTTTGACACAGACACGAATGAAAATCACTGTGACTGCAAAGTCACAGGCACGTATAACGTTGTTCTTCAAAAGTCACGAGACTGCCCATCTCTAATCCATATAAATTTGAACTTCTGCACAAAATTTCACTGTATTACTCATATTATTCCATTTTACAAAATTATCACTGTAAATAAAGTGCTTTAGAACGTCTTTTATATCCTCGTGCGATGCGCGTAAACATTGCCCACTGAACACTTATTAACTTTTTTAATCGTATCGAAACTGTCTGGTAATCGAAATTATCTGGTTATTTTAAATACATATGTATGTACTTTATTGTATAACTTCCTTAAACTCTACTGTAAAAAGTAAGAAGAAAATAATTTAATTATTGTTGACATGTTTCAGATGATGTTTCATATGGCCAAGAAATTAGTACAACAAAAAATTCAATCGTTTTATGGGCATATCGCCGGGTCGTTACGTACCAGTTGCGATAATATGATATAGCATAAATTATTTAAAATTAAGGCTGACTTTTTTGTCGAGTGTTGCTAGTTACTTGAAAATAACTTTCAGTTTAATAACAACAAATTAGAATATTCGAATCGCTCTTGCCTATGATTTACAACTCTTTTTTCAATTTACTGACATTGTATACTACACTACTCCTATTTTCAGCGAATTCTTAATCTTTCAAAATTGTTGCATAATTGAAAAAATTATATTAAGCAATGATATATGACAACGGTGGGCAAACGCGGCTCTTTGCTTAGCAATGGGCGGCTCTTTTTACTTTCTCTTTGCTTAGAACATTTTGGCTCTTTTTAATTTTTAAAATACATATTTCTTTTTTTTCTTTTTATATACACACTAGCAGACCCGGCGAACTTCGTCCCGCCCAAAATAGATTTTTTTATTGATACGTTTGGACCAACGTTCGCCAGCAATTCACGTTCACGTTTGGTTTTGTGGTCGACAGAAGGCATATCCTCCATTGCCGTCTTAAATAACCTGACGAAAGCGTTATACCGGGAAGAAGTCTTTGCGGCTCGATGGTGAATCGTCCTTGAATCTGTATAGCATAGTTGGTGGCAATTTCCAAACTGGTGAGTATCATTGGTCCACATTTTGTTGGTTCACCGTAAAGCACGGATTAGCACGTAATTAGACTTTGATCCCTGGTGCCTCCGAATTGACGATTTTTAGCAATACCGCCACCTTGCGCATCTTTTTTGCAGTAGTATTGCCCCTATCGTTACCAGTACATATATATTTCGAATATGAGGCAAATCGGATCACAAATACGATTTTGAGTAATAAATCGACTCCAGTGCTACCTGGCGTTTTAAGTTGTGAACTTAAACTCTACAGGGACCTACTCAAACACGTACAAAAAAATTCATTAAACCCGTTTCGATCGTTTATTAGGAGTTCGCCCACCAGAATAATTATTTTACATACTGACACTCTTCGGCATTTTTCCCATACAAAAAAAAAACTATCACGCATTCGTTATACGGAGAAAATGCGCAACATCATCAGCGAAAAAGTTCTCAAAAATCAATGCTAACTTATAGCTTTTTAAAACTTTCACTTTATGATACTGAAATTGAGTCAACTACAAAAGTGCATACTCAAAATTTAATGCCATTTGATGCAAAATTAACTATATTTCTATAGAAAATTAACAAAAAAATTTATTATGAAAAAGAAAAAAAAAACACTGTATTCTGGGTGTATGTAGTTAGAGCAGTGATGCTCACGGGAGTCTCCGTGAGCTACTCGGCTTTCACACACAAGTAGTGTGTGCGCAGCTACCGAACTTATGCGCCGCTAGCATCCGGTCAGTTTGCGTTTGTACTTTATGCTGTAAGTAGTGATAGAACTTTTTCAAAAAGTATCGATACTAGGACTCATTTAGAATACTCTAAAGAAGAATCGATGCCAGTACTCATACTTGCAAAAAAGTATCGCTAATGCTCGTACTTCCAAGTATTTTTAAGGCAAACGTGAAAAGTAAACAAAAATCAGATTGCTTTGCTTTTATGACCTCTTTCTATTTGTAAGTTGAGTAGACACTGCTGAAATCTGATGTAACAAGGATTTCTAAAGAAGTTTTTGAAATAAACTTGCAATAAGTTTACTTCTACATGCATAGAACATACATATGTTTATAGCAAAAAGCATATTTAAAGCTTTTAAGAGCAATTATTTTATAAGTTTTTGACTTTTCTTGGAAAATGAAATTTAATTCTATGTTGTGCAAAATTTCATTGCTGTACCAATTATCAGTAGCTCACTAGAACAAAATACATGCACGTATATAAATTTTTATTATGGCAGTATTTACTAAATTCACAATTTTAAATCCGTTTTTCTCGAGTTTTGGGTTTTTTGAGTTATGACCAGTGTTGCTAGGTCTTCGACATGAGAAAACGTCCCTCTTGGTATGAAAAAACGTAATTTCCAACCCTAAAACGTCTTTTTCAAATGTTTGTACAAAAAGTTGTTCTTATTAAACTTATATTATATACAAAGGTACATATGTACGTAAGGTATATTGACATGTCATTTGCTCTGTCACATTTAAAATTCATTCTAAACTGGTTTGAGATCGTTAATATAAAAATCATTTTATACATACACTTGTGATCAGCTGATTAAGTCATCGGTTTTTGCTAGTTCTTTTTTGTTTATTTAATGTTTATTATTTTTCCATAAAAGCCTAGCTGATTACATAACAAACAAAATATAAATCCACATTTAAAACTATGTGCAAAAATTATAAAAAATCTGCAAAATTTCAGCTAGATTTTCAACTTTTTATTCAGATTTTTTAGAATTTGCTTGAGTATGCAGGTTGATAGCCCAATAATATGCAACTTTTAAGGTGCTAAAGAATCGCGTTGATTTTTTATATATTTGGATAAGTGGTCGGTTGTCGAAAATGCTAAATTACGTTCTGTTAAGAAGGAACATAAGGGGCCCTGTGCGACTAATTGTGTAATTATCTTTATGCGCTTAAATAAGGGTCAAGTCATCTGTGTCCAAAGAATAAATATTTTTCGAAGCAGCTGCTGCAAAAAACAAGGTTTGTAAAGATTTATTAAGAAAATAATTCAATATCAGTTCTACTTACAAGATTTAGTAACAGAGAAAAATCACTGGGAAGTTGAAAAACGTCATTTTTTATACAAAAAAACGTTCAAACGTCAACAAGATACAAAAAACGTTCAAATGGCGTTAAAAACGCCAACCTGGCAACACTGGTTATGACAGTATTGAAGTAAATGAGCGCTATATTCATTTACACGACATTCATATTAGATACACCTTATACATAGAAGATAATTTTCGAACCCAATATTTACTGGCAAATTTTTTTAAATTATTCAATGTAATTGCAAGATCTAAATTTTTGTGTAAAGGCATCTACACACCTATGCGATTCTGTCGCCATGAATCCGCACCGTTTTTGATGCTACAGACGTTACTGGTTCGAAAACTTAAGTACGCACACATCTGTTCGATTTTATCACAGTAAAAACGGTCAATTTATAGACAAACAAAAAATATTTTTCAGCAAAAATAAAATTCTTAACTTTTCCACATCAAATATGTTTTGTTTTCTTTCGTTAAATTTTGTTTTAATATTGTAAAATGCTTCTATTGACGCGGCAGTCTGCGATTTCGGCATGACAAAGAGAAGAACTGTGAATGTTCGAATAAATCGCTGCGGCCAAATCGTATACGTTTGTGGTTCCTCCTTTAAAACTATGGTCGGCATTGTTGTAAATTTTGTCGGAACAGATTCGAACCGACAGATTCGCATAGGTGTGTCGATACCTTAATTCTTACAAAGGTTTTACGTAGAAAAGTTTTTAGCTCGTCGATACTTTTTAGTATTCTCGATCTTTACTTGGTACTTTTCCAGCAGCCCCGAAACCTATATACCGATTTCCAGGACACTAACCACAAATACTTCCAGAGATATACGGTATGAAAAATTCGATTTGTATGGGTGATGCCACGCTCCCTTAATATATCGAAAGTCTGCAGTAGGTGTCCAAAATTTCATAGAAATCGGTACAGCCGTTCTACCACCTTTTGTTTCCTTGCTAGAGGTTGTCAAATATTGCAAACAACGCGATTTTTTGACACTTTGACCTCGTTTTTCTTAAATCTGGAGCCGATGTCAACTCTATGCTTACGGATTCGTAATCAGCACAAAAAAGTCTGTCGTTAACATTTTCTGCATCATATTTTTTTTCATTTTTGTTGGTAATAAGCAGGGAACGGATTTCATGGAAAATGCCTTTTTTCTGCTAAAGAGATAGAGTATATTCGATTAAAAATGTCCACGATTTAGCTTTCCCTGACTCCATATATACACATTTGATGTTGCCTTTTTTTGCCTTTTTTAAGATATTTGCCTTTTTTTGCCTTTTTTAAGATATTTGCCTTTTTTGCTTTTTCTACCTTTAAAAAAATGATTATAGCATTTAAAATTTTTTTTTTTTAAGATTAAAAAATATACACATGCCCATGCGGCTTATAGAAGCGCAGGGACCTCTTGCCAAACTGGTGTTGGAAAAATTCAAAGCCGTTTTCTCAGCTAACGTAGGCTTAGAGACAATAAGGGGTGTGGATAAAATTGTAAAGGGCTAGGAAAACGCCCTTATTCCTGATAATATGAACGTTTCAAACGTTCCATATTAAAATTGGGCTCCACTTGTATCACCTTACGTCGAGCGCACATTTAGTACATTCAAGGCTTTTCTTCGCGAAAATCGAATGAAAATGCTGCCAGAAAACTTCAATATGCATCTTGTGGTTCAATGTTACTACAACTATACAGATTAAAGTTTTATGAGTCAGAAACTCGAAAGGATAAAATAGTCAAATATTCAAAGTACAAATTTTTCATATAATGAAACTAGTTCATAGTTTTTCTCTTTTTACTTGTAATATAAACATTTCTAAAAACAATATATTTTTTGATTGTTCTTCGTATTTTCTGTCTTTTAAGGCACTAAACTTATTGCGCTTTTTTTGCAATACCTTTTTTTTGCCTTTTCCTGCCTTTTTCGCTATTTTATTTTGCCTTTTCCAGCCTATTTTGTTACTTTATTTTGCCTTTTTTATAGGTTTTTAGGTCCTAAAAATCCTTTCCCTGGTAATAAGTATTGTTAAATAGCCAATACCCGCATGTTTGCGGTGCCTTTAAATACCTTTCGATCTGTAAAACAATGACTCAATTATATTCTACGCATATCTATAATGCGGGCATCGAATTTCAAACAAATCGGACCATAAATAAGATTTTTTGGAAGAGATCGGTCCATGGTCCACCTATCAGAAGCATCCTGAATGTTAATCCTGGCAATAAGCTACCTACATGCCAAATTTCAAGCAAGTCGCACCATAAATAAGATTTTTTTTCCAATAGATCGGTATCTGGTCCACCTATCAGAAAAAATATCATATAAGTTAACCCATGCAATAAGCTACCTACGTGCTGAATTTCAAGCAAATCGGACCATAACTAGGATTTTTGAGAATAGATTGGTCGTTGGTCCACCTCTCAGAAAAAAAGTATTCTATATGTTAATCCAGGCAATAAGCTACCTACTTGCCAAATTTCAAGAAAGTGGCGCCATAAATAATATTTTTTCGAATAGATCGGTCCCTGGCCTACTTAACGGAAAAAATTGATCCTATATGCTAATCTAGGCAAAAGGCTACCTACGTACTAAATGCAGTTTTTCAGCGTAGCTCGATCCCTGCGCCACATATCGCAAAATTTAAAACTTTGTGCACTCCGCCTTCTAAACACCTTTCCAAAAACGTAGCAGTCATTCGAATCGGTTATGAAACATAGGAGAAAATTTTTCCCAATTGATTCATGCTCACAATAAATTTCACAATTATCCGAAATTTTCCTAGCTTCACAACGAAGTTTCCACCTTTACGTCGTCCAAAATCTTCAAATCATGGGATAAAATGCAAAATTTCGTCGAAAAAAAATCAAATTTTTCGCGTTCTTCCGGATTTTTCCGAGTTTTCCAGTTAGAATTTTCTATTTTTACATTCAAAGACCATTCCGAAGGAATTGCACACAAAATTCCATTGTTCCAATTTCACAACTTTCCTGCAGGGTTTTCCCAAAATTTTCTTTTGTAAGAACCTTCTCCTGGCAATTACGAACAACTAAAAAAAAATTTTGCCAAATCGGCCCAACCGTTCTCAATTGATGAATTACTATACATTTTTCGCACCATTTTTATATATATAGATAGAGAGATACGCAAATTGAGATCGGAACATTAGCCGGAATTGGAGAATGAAAATTGGCTTTGTAACTTAATGCTCTTTACCGAATTTGTCTCTACAAGGAGAGAATAAATATGTTTTTGATTTATCGCAAATTATATAAAGTTTTCAAACTAAACTACGTCATTTTATACATTATCTCATGATACAAAAAAGAGGGTTGTTTCATTTAATGACATTCGTTGTTGTTGTTAACCATTTGACTTTTAATAAAATTATGACATTTCATCAAATTCATGCTACCTGATCACTAAAAGAAATATTTTTTTTTAAGCAGATTTTATTTTATGGACTTGAAAATTATGCCGGCTACATAATTTCGAAAATGGGTTTTCAGAACGCATGAAGAAAGTGCATACATGCTAGGGAAGCCAATCCCGGGATCCCGGAATCCCGGGATTTGCTTGCATTAATCCCGGGATCCCGAAAATTTTGAAACATCAAATTAATAGTAAGAATTTGTTTATGAATTTTGAAGTATGCTTTTTGTAAAATGCCGTTTTGACTGCAATTAACAAAAAGCTTGAAACTTTGCTTTTAAGTTGTAGTCTGAGCCTTTTTTGAAGAAGAGTTCAATGAACTTACTCATAGCGTCGCTAATGTAAACGAAACAGAGAGTTTTAAGGAAAAGTTAGATAATTTTTGAGATCAATCTACTCAAAACTTCCTCAAATCGAAAAACTTATATTATAATATAACATTGACAAATACGAAAAACTTATAATTTGACCGACGTGCTGGTAAATTTAGTTCAAATATTTTGTAATGGTCGAGATAGGGGTCATTATCAGTGTTGCCAGAACTTTTCAGGGCGACCGGCTAGATTGGACAAAAAAAACGGCTAAAAACGGCTAAAATGTTTCAACCAGAATTAATTTTTTTTTAAATACATAAACTACAATTAGAAAGACTAGTCAATCCATTGAATTTTTTTTTGGTTAATAAAGATTATTTATACGTAGGTAAGCTGTACACCACTTTATTTTTGTTTAACAAAGGAAACTGTCGTTATACGTAGCTAAGCTTTACATCAGAAGTCATGTTTGTATTACTTAAATATAAAAACAGAGATAAATTACAAAGTTATCGCGTTTTCTTTTCTATTAAACAATTTTGCCTTCTTATAAATATTGGATCATTTTCAGTAGGTTGCTTTTTGTCCCGCAAAATAGCTATATTAGCTGAAAGTATGGCAGTTTTGCTTAGTCGGAGGGCAATATTTTGAGAAATGAACACGTAAAGCTGTGAAAGCAGAAGGCATGGACATTCATTGTTGTTGCCGACCACTTCACTTTTAACAAGTTTATGACATTTAACTAAAATCATGCCACCAGATTCACTAGCAGAAAAATTTTTGTTTCTTAAAAAAGTAGAAAAATTTGAGAATTTGAAGTCAGTGAAGTTGGATGAAAATATTAAGTGTTGCGCGTTTCCAAACTGCCAGAATTCGGTACACCTGAGCAAACGTTCGAATATAAAGTTTTTTGCTTTTCCGAGGTAGGGTACGTAGGTTGATAACAAATTGCTGACGCAAAATATCTTTAAACCTCTGAAAGATGTACCATTTTCCGTGGAACAGGAAAGAGGTCGAGTTAAAATGGTGCCTGCAACTTGTAACAGTACCAATTATTGGATGCTCGGATTTTGATAAAGATGTGGTGCTGCTAAAAATATATATACAAAAATATAAGCACGAAACTATGTATTTGTCACACGAATTATCCACATAAGATGAAAACTACTGCAGTTTTATTTTATAAAATTAAAAAGGTATGTTTGCACCATGTATTGTCTTCCCAGAGAGTTTTGCTCCACATCGAAGTTCGTGATCTTTTACTTTCTAGGTGTAGCGAATAAAACTTCACACTTAAATTTAAGACATTCATAACAAAAAATGTATGAAGAAAATTCCCACTACGTTCTCCGAAATATAAACTGGGACGCAAAACTGAAGCAAGTTTTGCCTATTTTTCTTTAGTTTATTTAATATTTATTATTTTTTATGAATATGTAGCTCATTACTTTACAAACAACATATACTACAAACAGATTTCACACTTGGTGTAAAAATTATGAAAATTGTGGAAAATTTCAGCAAAACTTGTAACTTTTTAATCTGCTAAAATGACGCCTCCCAGTTTATGTGTATTTGGGTCACTCGCTTAAAACAAAAAACATTGAAATCGGCTCACTATCTGATTGTTTTTCAATTTTACATAACACAGTCTGACATGAAAATTTTCTCAGAGATAAGACTAGCCATTTCTAGTAGATTCTGGAGCACCAAATTTGTAAAAATAAAAACTTGTATATTTGAATTTTAATAAAATAAGGCGAAGAGCAAAATCGGCTAAAAACGGCTAATTTTTTTTTGCGAAACGGCTAACAAATCGGCTGCCGGCTAAATCGAATTTTTTCCGGCTGTTTGTTGTCGCAACCGGCTAAATCTAGCCGGAAAACGGCTAAAATGGCAACGCTGGTCATTATCTTCAAATGGATTATGTCTACCTTTTGACAGTTCAGCCTAAAAGTGTTGATGCCGAAATATGTTTTTGATCAGTAGGTTTTGTATGTAAAAACTGCAGGTCTAGCTTAGAAGACTCCGATTTGAATGCTTTGCTGCTCTTACGAAAACATTTTAAGTGCAATAATAACAACACCGACAAAAAAAAGGGTATATGTTTTTTACCAGATCCAACTACCAACATGTATTTCGACCCGCTGAATCCGATTCTGGGATCCGTTTGACTCGTACTCGAGGTTATCAGTTCGTCGGAATATTTTTTTTTTTTTTTTTTTTTATGTATGTTACCGCATAACTTTGGACCACGTCAACCGATAATCTTTTTGCATCGGAAAGGTAGTGTCTCAGAGGTGGTCCCATACTAACCTGGTTGAGATCCGATCAGTCGATCATGAGATATATATATATATATTTTTTTTTTATATGGGAGTTGAAGTTGGTTTTTTTTTGCTAAAAATTACTTGTTGTTTTATGTTTTTTTTTTTTATTAATCGTCACTTTCAAAAGTACCCGGTATTTACATTATTATTTGTGATGTATACGTTCCTTAACCACATGGTTTTTTAAATACAATTAAAAAAATGTTTTAGATTAAAATTTGTCTGATTTAATAAATATCGCTAGCGTAGAGTGCAAAGTTGTTTAGTCCCAATTTTAAAATTGTACAGGAGAGGAAAAAACTTCGTATAGCCATTTTCTT
>NW_023459658.1:0-5187 GCF_013731165.1 Rhagoletis pomonella | reverse complement strand
ATATATATATATATATTTTTTTTTATATGGGAGTTGAAGTCGGTTTTTTTTTGCTAAAAATTACTTGTTGTTTTATGTTTTTTTTTTTTATTAATCGTCACTTTCAAAAGTACCTGGTATTTACATTATTATTTGTGATGTATACGTTCCTTAACCACATGGTTTTTTAAGTACAATTAAAAAAATGTTTTAGATTAAAATTTGTCTGATTTAATAAATATCGCTAGCGTAGAGTGCAAAGTTGCTTAGTCCCAATTTAAAAATTGTACAGGAGAGGAAAAAACTTCGTATAGCCATTTTCTTAAAGTATTTTGCAAAACTTTGAATGCAGCATTTTGCCTGTTTAAAGCAAAGCAAAACTCCATACGAATCGGAGGGATTCGATATTTATTAAAAGATTTCGAACTTTTTTGGCCTTATCGAATTGGTCTTAGGTAATTTTCCTTTCATTGAATATAAACGAGAAAACATAAAACAAGGACCTTTACCCATTTCGAAACGATGCAATTTTAATATATCTAGCCTCCTATATCAAAATATGATTTTTCATTAAAAGTGAAGTTAGCAACTTTTCACTTTAAGCTAGCGATATATGAGTTTTACAATCACTTTATCGTAAATTTTAAATAGTTTTATTTCATGGTATGTTTAAATGCATTGAGATATTGAATTTTTACTCATATTCATAAAATGTATGATTCAATTTGAATTCCGGGATCCCGGGATTACCTAAAAAATATCCCGAAATCCCGGGATCCCAATTTTCCTGATATTTTGGCATCCCTAATGCATGCATATTGTCGTTTGAAGTACAAAACCGCATATCGTCGTTTTTCAAAACCACTTAACTGATATTTCTTGCCAAAAATTGGATTTGCTCACACAAGCTCTTGGATCAACCCTTATCCATTCGTCCTGAAAGGCAATTTCTTTGTAAAAAAGAGAACCATTTTTAAATATGAGTGTTTTTACTCTCTAGAAAATAATTTATGCAACCTCACAAACGCAGTTTTCCATTATCTTGATACGCGGTTTTGCATTTTAAATTAAAATATTGTCAAAGTTAATGGCGATACGCTAATCACAAAGCCTAAAAGGTTTTATTTCGAAAGAATATTCTTTAGAATTCGATTTTTAAATCGCAAGATTGCATTCAAAATAAGAAAACAAACAAATAACAAATTAATGCGCGCGTGGTTTTTTTTATAAAATAAAAAGAACAATTACGATGTAGTCTTATTTAATAGTTTGTATTTTATATAGTTTTAATAAAAATAGTGCGAGCTACGTAAGTAAAAAATTACCAAGTACTAATAATGGTTTTTGATTTGAAATAACGGGTGATTTTTTAAGAGCTTGATAACTTTTTTTTTAAAAAAAACGCATAAAATTTGCAAAATCTCATCGGTTCTTTATTTGAAACGTTAGATTGGTCCATGACATTTACTTTTTGAAGATAATTTCATTTAAATGTTGACCGCGGCTGCGTCTTAGGTGGTCCATTCGGAAAGTCCAATTTTGGGCAACTTTTTCGAGCATTTCGGCCGGAATAGCCCGAATTTCTTCGGAAATGTTGTCTTCCAAAGCTGGAATAGTTGCTGGCTTATTTCTGTAGACTTTAGACTTGACGTAGCCCCACAAAAAATAGTCTAAAGGCGTCAAATCGCATGATCTTGGTGGCCAACTTACCGGTCCATTTCTTGAGATGAATTGTTCTCCGAAGTTTTCCCTCAAAATGGCCATAGAATCGCGAGCTGTGTGGCATGTAGCGCCATCTTGTTGAAACCACATGTCAACCAAGTTCAGTTCTTCCATTTTTGGCAACAAAAAGTTTGTTAGCATCGAACGATAGCGATCGCCATTCACCGTAACGTTGCGTCCAACAGCATCTTTGAAAAAATACGGTCCAATGATTCCACCAGCGTACAAACCACACCAAACAGTGCATTTTTCGGGATGCATGGGCAGTTCTTGAACGGCTTCTGGTTGCTCTTCACTCCAAATGCGGCAATTTTGCTTATTTACGAAGCCATTCAACCAGAAATGAGCCTCATCGCTGAACAAAATTTGTCGATAAAAAAGCGGATTTTCTGCCAACTTTTCTAGGGCCCATTCACTGAAAATTCGACGTTGTGGCAGATCGTTCGGCTTCAGTTCTTGCACGAGCTGTATTTTATACGGTTTTACACCAAGATCTTTGCGTAAAATCTTCCATGTGGTCGAATAACACAAACCCAATTGCTGCGAACGGCGACGAATCGACATTTCACGGTCTTCAGCAACACTCTCAGAAACAGACGCAATATTCTCTTCTGTATGCACTGTACGCATTCGTGTGGTTGGTTTAATGTCCAATAAAGTAAACTGAGTGCGAAACTTGGTCACAATCGCATTAATTGTTTGCTCACTTGGTCGATTATGTAGACCATAAATCGGACGTAAAGCGCGAAACACATTTCGAACCGAACACTGATTTTGGTAATAAAATTCAATGATTTGCAAGCGTTGCTCGTTAGTAAGTCTATTCATGATGAAATTTCAAAGCATACTGAGCATCTTTCTCTTTGACACCATGTCTGAAATCCCACGTGATCTGTCAAATACTAATGCATGAAAATCCTAACCTCAAAAAAATCACCCGTTATTATTACATTGGTATAAATATGCGAAAGAAAATTCTCCGATTTATTGCCTTAATATTATAAAAGTGGCAAGGCCGTTGATAATACTCACAATTTATGAAACTTCAAAAAATTTTATTATCCGTCAAAAGTTGTTTATTGAAAGTACCTTCTTTTTTGTATCATGAATACATATTATATATGTTATTATATATGTGGTTGTTTTTTATAATAAAGGAAATAAATGAAAATGAGCAAAAAAAGAAATTTTTATTTCATTAGATGTGGTCATTGTTGTTTGAGCACAAAATCCTTGTTGTTGTTTTGCACTCTGTACTTAGAATACTGCAGTCAATAAAAATCACGACAAATATTTTTCATTATTTTTGTTGCTTGAAAAGGTACCTACTTGGCCATTACTGAAAATTTTCTTAATAAACGAGCATATTTTTCTTGAGGGCTAATTTAAGAAATCTTGATAGAAGCAATTTTTTTTTTTAATTTCCTGAACGTCGTTTTAAATGAATTTTTCGTTTTTGTTAAGAGCTGTATTTAATGGCCTTATTCTTAAAAAGTAAAGTAGGTTTAAAGCATGGTAGAAAAAAAAGAAGGTAGTTTCACTTAATGACATTAGCAGCCATGTGAGCCATTTGACTTTTGCTGGGATTTTGACATTGTCATCAAAATTGATTGAAAATTACAATTAGATTTTTTTCTGAAAAGAACTTCATCGAAAAATCAAAAATAAAATAATTTTGTAAAATAATAAAAAGAGAAATGAGTTCCGCATTGGAAGCTGCAAAAATACAAGATAGCACTGCTAGGAAGACGGTAAAAAGTGTTTAAATTTCCAGCGCTTCCTTTTGTAAATTCGATATTTAAATCTGAACTTAAAAGAGAACAAAGAATTTTAAATAAGACTAGCCAATGCCCGCTTACTTCGCGGGGCCTAATAAGAGCTTTTGCGTTGGCCAATGCAAAAGAGCGTTTAAAAACAAAATTAGTCTGTAAAGTCATAATTTTTGATTTAAGTTGAAACCACTAAGGCGCAGTATCCTCCTCACACATAGGCCAATAATAGTAACGCGGTGGTACCATATGGAATACCAATCCCTTTTGGTGTCATGAGCTTTACTGATGGTCTTATTTCCACCTGTGAGATCTCTGCCAATCATGCGTAATCTTTTTGTATGATCTTGCAACTACAATATTGGTGAGATGCGTATGCCAATAAAAGTTCTTATAGGGAAACTCCAGAGCACAGAAGTGCGTTTTCTTTATAGGAGGGCCAAGAATCCTCGCTGTCCCACAGGATGAAAAGTTTTCCGGTACATTGCTAAATGAGTCGAGAGATCTCCTAGGTATCTTTCAAATGAAGCAATTGATATACCTACGGTAAACTTTCCTTGTTAATTCACCACTTTTACAATTCGTGGTAAAATTTATGAACTGTTTCTGGGTAGATGCAAGACCGCATGATCGTGCATGAGGGCGTCAGAAAAACTTAACCCCATCCTTCATTTAGACATCTGAAAACTAAATTCGTATAACTTAAACATAGGTCCAAAGCAGACCAACCACACGTGGTTTCTATACATTTCGGCTGCAGCGCCATTCATTGGGCTCATTTTCTGCAAAACCATTGCTTACCATAAAATGAATACGTGTTATGAATTTCAACCTTAACTCCAGCGGCACTAATCAGGCAAATTTTAATCAAAAGAATTTTCCATCATACAGGTACATAGCTCACATTTAAAATTTGAACGAACTCGGTTAATAAATACGATTTTTATAAATAACTCTACTCCAGCACCACCTATCGAGTTTTATAGTAGCATGTAATTGGACCATATATGTATGTAAGATAACCTCCGACAATCTGACGGAAATGTATATCGATCCAGCCTTTCCAATAATTACCACTTTTCGCCAAAATTACGGTATTGATAACATATGTAGCTGTGTAGAATTTCAGGACGTTAGCGTAAGCCGTTCCGGAGATAAGCTATATGAGAAGTTCAGTTTGTATGGAAGGAAGGAGCCACGGCCCCCTTTCCCAATGCATTTGCAATATATGCATCAGTGCTAAGTTTCAGTTCCCCAGCGTAATTGGTTTTAGAGATATATTGGTTTTTTATGTTTTAGTCTGTATAAGAATTTTAGGAATATCCCGAGCTACATACCGAGTAAATTTTTGGTCAGAATATTTATTTTCATTATTTAGTAGTTTAGTGAAATACATTGTAAAGAGAACTGTATGAAATTGTAAAACGTGACGTCTCAGATTTCTTAATTTTTTGGCAGCAACAACGTAAAGTTTTAATTTTTTTAGCGAAAAACCTTCCACACAGAAATAAAAAAAAATTAAGTTTTTGGTTATATCAAGGCGAAATTTTGAGAACGGTCCGTTGCTAACTCTAAATATAACAACGATGCACTGGAAAAAGTTAATACGTTCAAATACCTAGGAATAATGATCGACGATAAGCTAAACCAAAAAAAATTGATTCTATATTTTCAATTAGAGCTCTAGCAATATGTACATCGGTGAAAACTGCATTTA